>NW_024342474.1:3210658-3252358 GCF_902729225.1 Pteropus medius | reverse complement strand
TATATATATATGCAGATATATTCATATATCTGCACATATATATATATAGGAGCCCTGACATAATACACTCAATTGACGCGCATTGTGAGCAAAAAGTGTAGACTTCCGAGAAATTTCTCACTTGCAGCAAACAAACAGCCTTCCCAGTGCCATGGAGCTCTGTAGGGAATATTCTGTCATATGCGGGTACTTGGGTACAGAAGTTTGAGAAGCACTCAGGGTCCCATTGAGCTCCTTGGGGTACAAAATATGTCTCATTCCCATCTATATCCTCATGCTAAATTCAGGGCCACCCAATGACAGTGTGTACAGAATGCTTTGGCCCTGTCCTTCCATCATCCCATTGCCCCATCATTGTCGAGGAAGAAGCCCAAATGGCAGCACCCACCTGGTGGAAAGAGGTCAGGTAGGGGAGAACTCAGACAGCTGTGGGTATGAATTCTAACATTTTTACTATTACATGTGTGTTCACCTCTCTGAAACTTAGTTGAATGAGTATCCACGAACCAGGAGGAGCAGCACAGACAGAAAGGTGGGGGACGGGGAGGTGTCTGCTGCTGTCCAGAAGTCTGATTTCAAATGCAGAAAGCAGGAAGGAGCAGAGGCCTTAGGAAGGAGCCCCTCGGCCTCTGGGATGAAAAGAGATCATGTTGAATTGTGGCTCTGGAATGCCCTGTGTCCACACTCCAGGGAGGTGGAGGTGCTAGGAGCGGCCTGTCTTCTCTCTGAAAGACCTGGGGTCTACACAGGTTTTCCTCGAAAATCCACTATATATATATATATATATATATATATATACTATATATATATATATATATATGCATATAGATGAATATATACATGCATATATATATATATATATATATATATATGTGGAGCCTCTGGCATAAAGCACTCTCTTGACGTGCATTTTGAGCCAAAATTGCAGACTTCCGAGAAACGGCTCACTTGCGGCAAATGCACAGCCCTCCCAGCGCCTTGGGGCTCTGTAGGCGATGTTCGGTCATCCGCGGGTACTGGGGTACAGAAGTTTGAGAAGCACTCACTGACACTTTGGGCTCCTTGGGGTACAAACTAGGTCTCATTCCTCTCTGTATCCTCCTGCAGAGTTCAGGGCCACCCACAGACAGTGGACCCAGGGATGCTTTGGCCCATCCTTCCATCGTCCCATCCGTCGCGCCATCCTTGTCGCAAAAGGAGCCATAATGGCAGCCTTCGCCCGCTGGAAAGAGGTCAGTTTGGGTCACTGCAGACAGCTGTGGGTCTGAATTCTGACTCCGTGCCTGATCAGCTTTGTGATCACCTCTTTGAGCCTTTGATTTCTTCATTTTGAATGCGTATACGGGGACCATTACGACCATCCCAGGCAGAACGGTGAGGGAGAGGGAGGTGTCTGCTTCAGTCCTGAAGTCTGATTTCAAATGCAGAAAGCGGGAAGGAGCAGAGGCCTTAGGAAGGAGCCCCTGGGCCTCTGGGATGAAAAGAGATCATGTTGAACTGTGGCTCTGGAACGCCGTGTGTCCACACTCCGGGGAGGTGGAGGTGCTAGGAGCAGCCTGTCTTCTCTGAAAGACCTGGGGTCCACACAGGTTTTCTTAGAAAATCCACCATATATATATATATTTATATGCATATAGATGAATATATATATATGCATATATATATATATGGGAGCTCTGGCATAAAGCACTCTTGACATGCATTTTGAGTCAAAATTGCAGACTCCAGAGAAATGTCTCTCTTGCGGCAAATGCACAGCCCTCCCAGCGCCTTGGGGCTCTGTAGGCGATGTTCGGTCATCTCCGGGTACTGGGGTACAGAAGTTTGAGAAGCACTCACTGCTACAATGAGCTCCTTGGGGTACAAACTATGTCTCATTCCTCCTGTATCTCCTGCAGAGTTCAGGGCCACCCACAGACAGTGTGCCCAGGAATGCTTAGGCCCACCCTTCCATCATCCCATTCGTCCCTCCATCTTTGTCGAGGAAGAAGCCTAAGTGACTGCCTTCACTGGGCGTAAAGACATAATTTGGGGGAGTCTTCAGACCCCTATCGGTCTGACTTCTGACTCTGTCACTTATTAGTTGTGTGATCACCTCTCTGATCCTTTGTTTTCTTCATTTGGAATGCATATTCAGGGACCCTTACGACCGGTACTTGCAGAAAGTTGAGAAAGAAAGAGGTGTCTGCTCCAGTCCTGAATTGTGATTTCAAATTTAGAAAGCAAGAAGGAGCAGAGACCTCAGGAAGGAGCCCCTGAGTCTCTTGGATGAAAAGGTATCATGTTGAATTGTGACTCCGGACCCGCTATGTCCACACTGCATGGAGGCTCATGTGCTTGGAGCGGCCTGTCTTGTCTCAAATGTCTGAGATAAACACAGCCTTTTGTTGTAAAATCCACTATATATATATATATATATATATATATATATATATATAAGTTTGATATATATATATATATATAGAGAGAGAGAGAGAGAGAAAGAGAGAGAGAGAAATAGATATGCATATATATATGTATATGCATATACATATATCTGCAAATATATATATATCTGCATATATATATATATGGTGGTTTTTATAACAAAAATATGTATATATGGGAGCTCAGGTTTAAAATACTCTATTCACGTGCATTGTGAGCAAAATTTGCAGACTTCTGAGAAATTTTCACTTGTGGCAAATATACAACCGTCTTAGCAACTTGGGGCTGTGTAGGCCACGTTGAGTCCTCTGCGGGTACTTGGGTACAGAAGTTTGAGATGCAGCAGCCTTGCATTGAGCTCCTTGGGTTACAAATTATGTCTCATTCTATGTGTATCCTCATGCTGAATTCAGGGGCACCCACTGACAGCCTTTCCAGGGATGCTTTGGCCCACCCTTCCATCATCCCATCGCCCCTCCATCATTGTCGAGGAAGAAGCCCAAATGGCAGCCTCCATCTGGTGGAAAGAGTTCGGATTGAGGAGACTTCAGAGAGCTGTGGGTCTGAATTCTGACCCTTTCGCTTATTGGCCGGGTGATCACCTCTGTGAAATTTAGTTTCTTAATTTTCAATGAGTATCCACAGACCAGCAGGACCAGCCCACCCAGAAGGTTGAGGATGTGGGAGGTGTCTGCTGCAGTCCAGAAGTCTGATTTCCAATTTAGAAAGCAAGAAGGAGCAGAAGCTTCAGGAAGGATCCCCTGGGCCTCTTTTCTCCAAAGGAGCCATTCTGAATTGTGGCTCTGGAAGCCCCTGTGTCTACACTCCGGGGAGGAGAATTCCGTTGGAACTGCCTCGTTTCCCAAAGAGATCTGGTCGCAACAGAGCCTTTTGTTATAAAACCACCATATATAGATACATGCATATATATATATTCATATATATATGCATGTATCTATATATGGGAACTCTGACATAACACACTTAATTGACGTGCATTGTGAACAAAAAGTGCAGACTTCCGAGAAATTTCTCACTTGCAGCAAGTGCACGGGCTTCCCAGCGTCTTTGGGCGCTGTAGTGAATGTTCAGCCATATGAGGGTACTTGGATACAGAAGTTGGAGAAGCACTCAGGATCAATAGAGCTCCTTGGGGTACAAACTATGTCTCATTATCTCTGTATCCTCATGCTGAATTCAGGGCCACCCACTGACAGCGTGTCCAGGGATGCTTTCGACCACCCTTCCAACGTCCCAATACCCCTCCATCCTTGTAAAGGAGAAGCCCAAATGGCAGCCTCCACCTGTGGAAAGAGGTCAGGTTGGAGAGACTTCAGACTGCTGTGGGTCTGAATTCTGACTCTTTCACTTATTAGCTGTTTGATCACCTCTCTGAAACTTAGTTTCTCAATTGTGAATGAGTATCCTCGGACCAGCAGGACCAGCCCATGCAGAAAGTTGAGGGAGGGGGAGGTGTCTACTGCAGTCCAGAAGTCTGTTTCAACTTTAGAAAGCAGGAAGGAGCAGAGGCTTCATGAATGATCTCCTGGGTCTCTTTTATCGAAAGGAACCCTGTTGAATTGTGGCTCTGGAAATCCGTGTGTCCACACTCGATGGAGGCATATGTGACTGGAATGGTGTCTCTTCCCTAAAAGATCTGGAGTAACACAGCCTTTTGTTATAAAAACCACCATATATATATATGCATATATATTTATATATATATGCATATATATATATGGCAGCTCTGGCCTAACACACTTTATTAAGTGCATTGTGAGCAAAAAGTGCAGACTTCCGAGAAATTTCTCACTTGCGGCAAATGCGCAGGCTTCCCAGCGCATTGAGGCTCTGTAGGGAATCTTCAGTCGTATGTGCGTACTTGGGTAGAGAAGTTTGAGAAGCACTCAGGGTCCCATTGTGCTCCTTTGGGTACAAATTATGTCTCATTCCTCTCTGTATCCTCATGCTGAATTCAGGGCCACCCACTGATAGCCTTTCCAGGGATGCTTTGGCCCACTCTTCCATCCTCCCATCGCCCCTCCATCATTGTCGAGGAAGTAGCCGAAATGGCAGCCTTCACCTGGTGGAAATAGATCGGGTTGGGGAGATTTCAGAGAGTTGTGGGCCTGATTTCTGACTCTTTCACTTATTGGCTGTGTGATCAACTCTCTGAAACTTATTTTCTGAATTTTGAATGAGTACCACAGACCAGTAGGACCAGCCCACCCAGAAGGTTCAGGGAGTGGGAGGTGTCTGCTGCAGTCCAGAAGTCGGATTTCCAATTTAGAAAGCAAGAAGGAGCAGAGGCTTCAGGAAGGATCCCCTGGGCCTCTTTTATCGAAAGGAGCCATGTTGAATTGTGGCTCTGGAACCCCCTGTGTCCACACTCCGGGGAGGCGAATTTCATTGGAAACGCCTCACTTCCCGAAAAGATCTGGTGGCAACTCCGCCTTAAATTATAAAAACAACCATATATATATATATATGGATATATTTTTATATATATGGATATATTTTTACATATACCCATATATATATATGGGAACTCTGACATAACACACTTAATTCACGTCCATTGTGAGCAAAAATGGCAGACTTCCAAGAAAATTCCCACTTGCGGCAAATGCACAAGCTTCGCAGCCCGTTTGGGGAATGTGCAGCCACATGCGGGTACTTGGATACAAAGTTTGTGAAGCATCAGGATCCCATTGAGCTCCTTGGAGTACAAACTATGTCTCATTCCTCTCTGTATCCTCATGCTGAATTCAGGGCCACCCACTGACAGCGTGTCCAGGGACCACCCTTCCATCGTCCCATCGCCCCTTCATCCTTGTTGAGGAAGAAGCCAAATGGCAGCCTCCACCTGGTGGAAAGAGGTCAGGTTGGGGAGACCTCAGACAGCTGTGGGTCTGAATTCTGACTCTGTCTTTTATTAGCTATGTGATCACCTCTCTGAAACTTAGTTTCTTAATTTTGAATGAGTATCCACGGACCAGTAGGATCAGCCGAAGCAGAAATGTGAGGCAGGCGGAGGTGTCTACGCCAGTCCAGAGTTCTGATTTCCAATTTAGAAAGCAAGAAGGAACAGAGGCCTGATGAAGAATCACCTGGGCCTCTTAGGTAGAAAGGAAATATGGCGAATTGTGCCTCTGGAAATCCCGTGTGTCCACACTCCGAGGATGTGAATGGCACTGGAATACAATCTCCTCCCGAAAAGATCTGGCATAACACACTTAATTTGCGTGCAATGTGAGCAAAAAGTGTAGAGATCTGAGAAATTTCTCACTTGCGGCAAGTTCACGGGCTTCCCAGCACATGGAGGCTGTGTAGGGAATGTTCTGTCCTATGCGGGTATTTGGGTAAAGAAGTTTGATAAGCTCTCAGGGTACCATTGAGCTCCTTGGGGTACAAACTATGTCTCATTCCACTGTGTATCCTCATGCTGAATTCAGGGCCACCCACTGACAGCCTTTCCAGGGATGCTTTGGCCCACCCTTCCATCATCCCATCGCCCCTCCATCTTTGTCGAGGGAGAAGCCCAATTGGTAGACTCCACCTGCTGGAAAGAGATCAGGTTTTGGGACTTCAAATAGCTGTGGGTCTGACTTCTGACTCTTTCACTTATTGGCTGTGTGATCACCTCTCTGACACTTAGTGTCTTAATTTTCAATGAGTATCCACAGATCAGCAGGACCAGCCCACCCAGAAGGTTGAGGGAAGGGGAGGAGTCTGCTGCAGTCCAGAAGTCTGATTTCAACTTTAGAAAGCAGGAAGGAGCAGAGGCTTCATGAAGGATTTCCTGGGCCTCTTTTATCGAAAGGAGCCCTGTTGAATTGTGGCTCTGGAAACCCGTGTGTCCACACTCGGGGGAGGCGAATGTGACTGGAATGGTGTCTCTTCCCTAAAAGATCTGGAGTAACACAGCCTTTTGTTATAAAAACCACTATATATATATATATATGCATATATACAATGCATGCGAATTAAGTGTGCTATGCCGGAGCTTAATATATATATGCACGGCATATATATATCTGACATATATATATATATATCACGTGTATATATATATATATATATATATATATATATATATAGCATCTGGCATAGCACACTTAATTCGCATGCATTGTGAGCAAAAAGTGCAGACTTCTGACTTATCGAAAGGAGCCATGTAGAATTGTAGCTCTGGAACCCGCTGTGTCCACACTTCGTGTAGGCGAATTTCATTAGAAATGTCTCACTTCCCGAAAAGATCTGATGGCAACTCAGCCTTTTGCTATAAAAATCACTATATATATTAATTCACAATGCACATATACATATATGCATATATAGATATGGGAGCTCTGGCATAACACACTCAATTCACGTGCATTGTGAGCAAAAATTGCAGACTTTCGAGAAATTTCTCTCTTGCAGCAAATACACAGTCTTCCCAGCACCTTGGGGTCCTGTAAGGAATGTTCAGTCATCTGCGGGTACTTGGGTACAGAAGTTGAGAAGTAGCATTAAGCTCCTTGGGGTACAAACTCTGTTTCATTCCACTCTGTATACTCATACTGAATTCAGGGCCACCCACAGACAGCGTGCCCAGGGATGCTTTGGCCCACTCTCCATCATCCCATCCACCCCTCCATCTCTGTCGAGGAAGAAGCCAAAATGGCAGCCTTCACTTACTTGGTCGAAAGAGGTCAGTCGGGAGTCTTCAGACAGATGTGGGTCTGAATCCCGACTCTAACACTTATTAACTGTGCGATCACCTCTGTGAGACTTTGATTTCTTAATTTTGAATGAGTATACAGGGACCACCGACCAGCCCTGGCAGAAAGGTGAGGGAGATGTGGTGTCCGCTCCAGTCCAGAAGTCTGAATTTTAATTTAGAAAGCAGGAAAGAGCCGAGGCCTCAGAAAGGAACCCCTGGGCCTGTTGGGTGAGTAGGGATCATGTTGAATTGTGATTCTCGAACCCCCTGTGTCCACACTCCGGGAAGGCGGATGTGCTTTGAATGGCCTGTTTTCCCTAAAAGATTTCTGTTGGAACAACTCTGTTCTTCTGTCTTAGGGGTAAAGTAAGCATAGATAATCCCTAAACAAATGGATATAGCTATGGTCTAATAAACCTCTATTGACATAAAAATAGTGTGTGGGCTTAATTTGTCCCCCAAGCAATTTTCTGATCCCTGACCTAGGATAACAGACAGATTATTACTTTGCCACATACCTGTTCCAGCCTTTTCTCCTTTGCTCCATAGTTTTCTATGCCTGGGAATTCCTTTCCTTGAGAATGACTGTCAAGTAGCTACAATATCAGCAGTATAATTATATGGGTCATTTATGTTGGCTAGCTTTTCTTACTCTTCTCCTCACCCTCCACCCTGTTAGAATAAACCTCTTACTTTTCATTCTTTCATTCAGAAACCTTTATCAGGTACCTACCATATGTTCTCCATGTTTGGGATACTGCAGTGAATGAAATAGATATCCCTGCTCTTTTCAGCTTCTATTCTGAGGGAGGAGTACAAACAACAAAACCTTATCACCAATCAAAGTAAATAAACAAATTATGTCACATGTTAGATGGTGAACAATCTTGTTAGAAATTAAGAAAAAATAGAGCGGTATAAGGGAAATATGGCACATGTGTAGAAAAAGGGCAGGTTGCCATGTGAAATCAGGTTCTCAGTATAAGTCTCATTAGGAAAATGGGACTTGAAAAAATATTTGAAAATTGAAATTGAAAGCTAAGCAGATATCCTTTCTAAGAGAGGGAGCTGTTAGAGCAAAGGCTATTAAGACAAAACTGGCCAGTGTAGATGGACTCAGTAAGCAAGAAGGAGTGTAGGATTTGATTAACAGAGGATGGGGTAATATCCTATCCTGTGGGTCTTCACAAACCATTATAAGGACTGTGGCTTTTACTTTGCAGAAAGCAGGAGCCATTGACGAGCATAGGAATGATATGCCCAGGCTTATGTTTCAGAAGGTTTATTCTGACTGCTTTCCTGAGAATGGATTGTAGCAGGGCAAAGGGTAGATGCAGTAATATTAGTGAGGAGGCTACTGCAATAATCCAGGCAAAGGATGATGTGAATCTGACTGTAAAGTAGCAGTGGGCATATTGAGAAGCATCCAGATTCTGAGCTTTCACTTTCTACCTTTGCATCTTGCACATATTTGTATCAAAATATCTCTAAAGGTATTCCTAATTCTTTACCTGAATTTCTGTGTTTCCCCATCAGCCTATCAGGAAAGTGACATATGCCTATCTGTCACTAAAATTTAATTCCTGGCACATTGAAATAATCCAATAAATATTTAATAAATATTTGGATAAATGAATAAAGAATGAATGAGTCGGCTAATTAAGCAATAAATGACTGACAGAGTAAGCATTTTTCCAAATGTTAAAAAATAATTAAAAAATGTATTGAAATAACAGCCATATAACACCGATATGCAACGATCAATTGTCAGCAGAATAAATTAATCATAATGTGGCTAATTAGCACACAACAATGCAAAACTGTGGTTTTTGCTTGTTGCTGTTGCTTCCTCTCCATTTTTGTGACTTTACTTACGTTCCTAAGTCTTTCCTCTTTCTTTCTTAATTCATTACTTTACTTTATCCCAACTCTCTGTCTTGCTCATTTCTGTGTTCTAGCACTTTCTCTTCATTCTTTCATCAATTTGGGAATTACTGGGTAATGAAAGTTGCACCTGGTCAAGGTTCAACCTATTGTGTGTTAACTCCACTGATTAAGTCTTACCATGTCCTAAAACCACAAAATGATCATTAAAAAAAAGAAGCTGTTCTCTAAAAGAAAAATATGAAATTGCCCCTATAACCTTCCAGTGTCCATTGTATCATGAGCTTTGTGGCTTGTATTGGTAAATTGTGTTGCAAAAATCACTTCTATCAAATACTTTCAGACATGCACAGTATTTCCCCTAACCCAGGCCACGAAAGTAATCAGTCTGCGGGAAAACCAAGTAGGATCGAAAAACACTTTTGTTCAGAAGATTATTGGAAACAAATTTCTCAATAAATACACATCTGCCAAGTATGAATCACTGTTCATTTCAGGATTTTTGCTGCCTCTGATTCTACCCTCAATTTATTGATGCATTTGTGAGGTAAAATATGAAACTTTTATAGTTGTGGGTTGTTTTAATAGAATTATTGCTTTCATTTTAAAAGCTTTTACTACTCTTTTCTACATTATAAAAGGACAATCCCAGAATAAATTGAATTACCAGATTAAGAAAAATGCAATTAAGTTTTTGTTATTTTTAAAGGTAATTTGAAGAAACATTGTACTTGATTCTTCTGTATAGAGATGAACAGACTTCTATAAAGGCTGATTAGCCCATTTAAGGATTTACATCATCAGATTAAGGTGCAAGCTATTCATTTTGTTGCAGTTCAACAGAGCAGCTATAAATCTGGATAGACCTTCTCTTTGCAAACCATGAATTCCCAGAAGGAAGTGTGACAGTGTCCTAATGGAAGGAAATAGGAAAACTAGAGCTATAATGGTTCTGCTACAACATTCTCTAGCTTCTTTTAGAAACGATTTAGTTTTAGATTTCTAACCACAGTAAACACATTTACTGCAGCCAATATCTGGGTGGTGGTTGTAGCAAGGTTGTTCTCTGGAGTAATTGCATAAATTCTTTTCTATGAGGAACACGGAAGAAAGCCTAGGTGAAAATCCTTTCTTTGGTGTATTGCTGGCCCCACGTTTGAAACAAAAAAGAAAATCAGTATCATTTGTCATCCAGTTTCTTTGATGTAAAGCCCTCTCGACGCCCCCGCCCCCGCCCCTCCACCCCAGCACACCTTTTCTTTTCTAACTTGCGACATGACCCAGCAGAGGTTCTTAGACAAAAAAATCAAAGATCTTAGCTCAGGCCTCAGCTCTGCTATTACAGGTTTTGTTGCTTTAAAGTTCCTTTACTTCTCTGTTTTAGTTTCCTCATTTATAAGGCACTAATAAGAACACTAACCCTGTCTACTTCTAAGAATTAATACGTTAATCAAATAAATAGCTGAGTGAAAGAATTTTGAGAAAGCACAAGAAATTAAAAACACCCACTTCCCAAGCTTGGAATAACTTTATGTTCACATATATTTCATCTTTCACCCTGAAAGGCTTTTGACTAAAGGTGTTAATATCCAAATAGTAGCTATTTAAACCAGAGGGGTATTAATTGTTCAGTAAAAGTGAAGTCTGGAGGCAGGAAACTACTCAGTGGGTTCAGTAAAGGTCACAGCTTTCTTTCCACTCCGAATTATTCGTAGGATATGAGTTTCGTCACCCATTTGCATGTTACCACCTCCCCTTTCCCAGTAGTAAAATGGCTGTGTAAGCGCCAGACATCGTCGTGTACACATATAGGGCCGAGAAGGGAAGCGTTGGCTAGGGGAAGACCTCCAGCTCTCTTATTCCTGACCAGTTCAACTAGAAATTATCTTTTCTAGAAACTTTCCTGTTAAATTTCCCCTCACACATCAGTGTCAAGGACTAGATTATATAACTATCTCTGCAGTGAAAGAGACCTAACTTTGCAGCCGGTAAGATAGAAAGTCTTCAAGAGATACATGGGTGAGGAATGGCTTTGGTGTAAGCAACCAATAATATATGCTATACCTTAACCACAGAAAATTCAACACATCTTGAGAACATAACCCCACAACCTACAGTTGCTGCTGTTCATTCACATTCTTACATGATGCTATTTTTTGTTTAAACAGTTATAGCAAGGTAACCTTAGTGGTTCAGGTCTCTGCCTAAGTATCATTTGGGGCACGAAGGTTATAATTTGATTTTTAGTTGTGTCCCCAATCTTAGTCATTGTTCCTAAAAAAGTAAACACCATTCTGTGGAGGTCAAAGCATCAGCTTCACCCTGTTGAGTAAACAATTCTTATTAACAAAATCTTTGACCCTCTTTGTAAGATCGGGTCACTCACCTGGCCTCTATCTTTCTTCTGAATTATTTTATTGTTAGAGCCTCACTAGACTACATTTGCTAAACTAGTCAGAGGGAAGGTTACATTATAAAATTATCTCCTATATCCCCTTATCTGTAAATGTAAACTTAAGGTGATTTCCTACTCATCCTTCCCTGAAGAGATAAGATCTGAATCAAGGTGAATTTCTCTCTCTGCTCTCAAAGCAAAGCAGGTGGTAACAATTCTCCCCCTATAACCCAACCTTCAAAATAAAATTATTTCTACTTCATCTGAGCATCCTATCACATGTAACATGGTTATTAAACCACTGTCTTTTAGCATCATTGACAAAATTTAGTTAGAATAAAAGAAAACTCAGATGTGATCAGTCATTGAAATCAAAGGGGTTCCGGCTTCTCCTCATCTTGCCCTTCAGAATCTGATAAGAGGTAGAATAACTCTACCCATATGTACATGGCTGTGGGACTTGTTCACTGTCTCAGAAGGAGTTCTAAAAGTAGAGTTGGAGAAGCTGGTATAGTAACCACAAAGAATAATAATTAGAATCTGCAGCCCCCATAGGAGCCTCTGGTGTACTCGATTAACCTTGAGAGGTTCCAGGAAATGTTTCTAGAATAATAAAACAAAAACATATTGTCCAGGTTCAACCTTGCATACAGAATCCAGAAAGCTCATTTTCTCCTAAGCTAAGTAGGAAACATCTGGGGGAAAAAAAATTGGGAATACTATTTTCCATTTTCTTACAAAAACAATATATTCCTTTCCTCATAGAGGAGTTAGATGCATTCTCAGGGATAGTGGGAAGCAGGGTTTCTACAAATGTCATGGTGAAACCCCCACCAGTTCCATTTTAAAAAGAGCATTACCGGTCCTCGGGTCTGTTCTGCTTATGCAGAAACCCTTTCACCTTCTTCACGGCATTGTTTTGCCCAACCTCACTCAGCGGTGGCAAGGGCCAGTCTATCTTCTGATTTCTTTACCCCTCTTTCTCCCTCATAGTGGGAGTTCAATAAAAACAGTGGGAAATGTTGAGTGGAGCAAATGAAGGCAAGTAAAAAAGTCTCAAATTCCAAATACAGCTCGTGAGGAAGACAAAATTCAGCTTCCAAATTTATAATGAAGCAGAATGTCAAAGAAAGGTGACCTACCTTAAAGGTACAGATAGCCTGACAGTAAAAGGTGAAGGAAGACGACAGGTACTTCCAATGACATTAGAGCTGCATTTCCTGAGGCATAGGGAGTCTGTGTCCAAAATAAATGTGATACTTGATGGGTTTGATATTCATTGGAAACCTCTGGGAAAATGTTTCAAGTCATGTGCTTTTTAAACTTTTTTCTCGGTAAACTACAGAGTGGGACTGTGTCACCTAAAACCCAAGTACCAAGGCTTCCCCTGGTGGCAAAGTCAAACTCTATTCATAGAATAGCCATGTTCCTGAGCCTTAGCAATTTGTTTCTTATATTTTCAGAACACATATCAGCTCAGTGAGTCTCAGTTCATGTGCTTGACAACTTCAATGTTATATTGCAAAATAAAACATTTTTTCTCTGTATGTGCACTGAGTTTTCGGTGGGGAGTTCTTGCTTTGCAAACCTATTGGTCAAATCTAGCTACTGTGCCCACAGACCTTAGTCTCCATTCGTTCACTACACATTTGACAGTGAAACACATAGTCCCCTTTTAGTAGTAACAAGCCCCTTACTATTGAATTCACAGAGCAGAAATAACTAAGAAATAATATATAGTTTTGAATATTTTCTGTCACTATGTATGTTCTGTAGGCTAATATGAGAAACTCCAGATGGGCTATCACTAGTTTCCTTTTTACTTATAAAACTTCCGATTAATAAAAATAATACTACTCATATTATCTGTACCTGACAAAAATGAAAACTATTTCAAATGAAAATATCCTTATTGAGTATATGGTGAAATATGTCATTGCAAACTCGTTACGATTTTTCAAATGCAATAACAGAAAAAGAAATATAAGAAACCAAAACTTTTTTATCTAGTTTCAGATACTATCATTTCTTTTACTTTTAGATATAAAATTTGAAAACCATTTCTTACCTTATATACACTTTGGAAGATTTCTCTCGATTATATCAAGTTTCCTAAACACGGTTGTAGTTGAGACATTTTTCTACACTTCTTTGATTTTTAGATTTCTGTTTAAATTAATTGTTAAAATATTGACATCCTGGTTGTCCAAAAATATTAAGATATAATTATTTTTGTAAACACAAACACTTCTCTCATACTTGAGCTTCAGATTCTTTAAGGCTACAATGAGATGTTTTAAATAAAAAATACTTAAGGTCTCTCTCCAATCCTAAAAATCAATGACTATAAGGGAAGAAAGATGAGATTTTTTTTTCTGTGAAACTTCCTTGTTCTTACCTCTAAGCATCATTGTTACTAAAGACAGCCTCTCCCATAAACTACAACCTCCTGTGACCTTCTTTTTAATCAAGAGTTTATGATAGGTGTGATGATGTGTGACTCCCAATCCTAGATCATAAGAAGTTAAGGATTCTACCTCGATATACTTGAACGGTTGTTCTGGAAAAGCCAGCAGCCATGTAAGTAGTTTAGTTACAGTGAGACCGCCATGCTGTGAAGAGGTCTAAGCTGCCAAATTGATAGGCCACACAGAAAGCGAAAGATGTCCAGTCAGTTCCCATATCAGCTGAGGATCATGTGAGTGAAGGATCCGTCTTGGTTATCCATCCTAACTGGGCCTTCCAGATGACTCTTGCTGCAGCTATAATCTTTCTGTGCCTGTAAGAGGGATTGAGCCTAACCAACCTACAGCGAGAGATACTAAATTGTAAGCAACTAAGATTTGGCGGTGGTTCGTTACATAGCAATGTATAAATACTAACTACTTTTTAATCTATCTTCTCCATTAAAGTCTTCATCTATCACCTTAATACGGTTTCATCTCATGTATTGATCTTCTTCCTTTTATTCTTTTGCCACTAATGATATGTTTCACATTTTGAAAGACACATAAAAAGGTGGCCTGTCGGGTAGTAAATGTCTCATACAAAGATATCAAAAAGCCTACTTCTAATCTCCATTTTACACAGTAGTTGACTTTCCGATGTCTTTAAATAAGTTATTGCATACTTTTTCTGAATCTCGCTGTATATAGTTCACGTAATTATAACAGAATTTATTGCACTGAAGTACTAATAATGCCAAGAAACAACAATAAAACTGGGAACTGAAAAATTATAGATTCCATTATGAAGGATAGTCTGCCATGAGAAGAATTTTATGTTCTCTGCTCCATCCCAGATTTTTTTAAAGATCTACTCGATATCCATAAGGCTCATATTTATATCAGCCATCTCTTCATTTTTAAAAATGATAAGAAAAAATGACCTTACATTTATCTCAAATGTTAATGTCACATTTAATTACATAGATAAGAAGTTGTATCTGATTCTATGCTTAAAATTAAAAATTCTTATCTAAGTAATGGTGATAAGAAAAAATAGCATGTTTTCCCAGCTACTGTACTGTGCACATTTAATTAAGACCAACTTCTCTAAGTCCTGTCCTTTCTTGCTTACCCCACATCCCTCAGGAAATAGAGGAAAGTTCTGAAGTCTGTGCAAAATGGTCAGTCTGAAGTTTAGAGAGGATGGAGAATTGCAATATTTGCAAACAAATGAGCAAAAATAGTACCCAGAGGAGTGACAGAGCTGGTTGCTAAAGCTAAAAATAATTACCTGGAGTTTCCGCCTGGGCCTGGCTGCCTAGATTTTTAAGATTCCCTTTCAGGATCATCAGTTTCTTGAAGATATAATAAAAACATCTAGACCCCAAAATATAAAATATTATTTATGATGATGCAAGTATGAATTTGAATTTCAAGTAACATTATTGATAGATAAGATGAGGTGTTGGTGAAGTGGACTAGCTGACCACAGCTGTGATGGCTTATAAAATCCAGTAGCATGACCTACTGGCCTCATGGAAAGAGAAGAGCTGAGGTCCGTTTGAGGCCCAGGCCATCTTAGCAGCACAGGATCTCCAGTAATGCTGACCGCTGCTGACTACTTTTGAAAACAACGTTTTCTCGACTCTGACTAGGGTAGCACATTACTACTGATGGCAGAGACAAATCTATTCCTTCTCTTCTCCATTAGAATGTCCACCCTGCTCTAGAAAAGACTGTACTTGTGTCCTTCTTGCCTCCCGCTCTGGTGAAGAGTGGGTGGAAGTGGCAATACATATGTATATGTGTTCAACCTAAAATAGTGTGGTCCTTGTCACCAATCAGCACCAAAAATAAAATAAGCTAAAACATGCCCTACCAGGTAACTAGATAACATCCCTACCATCCATAGAATATAAGAACTCAAGAAACTAGCCTCTCCAGGAAGGATCCACCCCAATACTGAGCTCCCAAATGATGCTCATTATGCTCAGTATAGTTGAAAAAATCCACTTCTCTCCGCATTGTACTGTCCTAATGGGGGACTATTACCACTGTGACACCTTTAAGAACAAGTCACGGAATGTAGGTTAGACAACTAAATTATAATTGAAAGGAGAAATATACATTGGAGAAGAGATTTATTATCAAATTCATATAAATATTTAATTGATCTTTGACATGAGGGAAAAATAAAGTAAATGGTCCTTAACAATCAAAACTAAAATATAAAATGTCATGCAACAGTTTTCCCATGATTTTTTCAGAAGGAAGGAGGGAAGGTTTGCCTGAAATATATGTCTGGTGTTAAATATATTTAAATCTATTTGCCAGCGTTTCTATTTTCAACCTCTCAACATAGATTAAAGCTGAATATTTTCTAACACTTTAATGGCTGTTAAATGAGTTTGTTCTCAAATACCAAGGATAATAATTTTAGATTACAGAACAAGAGTTCCTATCAGTCGCTCTCTAAATATTAATGTACTAAGTGTATTACTAGATTGCATGATTAAAATGATATATTTTAATAACTACCAAAAGTATAAAAGTTATGTTCATATGCCTGCTGGTATAAATTTATGGTTATTCAGCACAGAGAGGATGTTTCCATACTTACAGCTAGACAGAGAGAGAGAGAACAAAAAAACTTCCTTCCAAACCAACATCAATTATTTGCAAAAGTACCTAAAGTCAAAATAGAAAAGATGGACCTTTATAATATTTTACAACTAAGATTCTTTATAATATCTGAGTAAAATGGTGTTTCATAAAGTATCCTTGGGTAGTCATAGATTTACTTGACAAAAATAAAAAATATTAAACAATCAAACGGACCGTTGCTTGAAAGATTTAAAAAACATCAATTTTTATAGATTCTCAGTGCCTTTAAAATACTAATGTGAATTGGGAATATACAAAAGAGGCATGTAATATACAGTTTGCTAAATATATTTGACTGCAAACCCTTACATACACAAGCATAAGTGTTCTACATTTGTTAACCCATAAAAGGAGTATTTTTCTGACTTCATAGCTTGTAGGAAAGTATTGGTACATAATGTAATTTATGGAATCACATATAATTTCACACACACACAATATAAAAATAACTACCTATATAAAATCAGATATTCTTAAATAATAGGATTTATAAGAATCATTGGAATATTTGTTTTTAAAATTGTGGTTTCTGATTCAGTAAGTCTTGTGAGGAGCTCAAAAATTTGTACTTTTTAGTAAGCCCTCTAAGTAATTCTAATACAGAATCCTATGTGTCTTACTTAGAGAAATACGGATCTAACATTATATTTCTAATGAATTTATTTTCGCATAATGATTATAAGTGTACCATTTACATTATATTTCATCTTTATGATGAAAGTGCACAATTAAATTTAGGAAAAGAAAGCATTCTCCTCCTTATTTTCTCACTTCCTTTCATGACTGTTGAGGAACAGTAAAGATCTTATTGGTATGTTTTATTGGCCTGATTAAATATTGAATGCATCTAGTGTTGGCCTTTTAACACACCCCAGGATACCCCTGCTCAAAACAAGCAGCCCCAGGTGGTCATCATAAGCTCTTAACTTGGCCCATTTATCACAAGTCTTCATCTCTGGAATCATGTGGTGAAGAAGAGAAGAGGGAGCGGAAAATGAAAGACTAGTGCTTTGTTGACCTTTGATACCTCCTCAATTTATTTCCCCTCTTTTTCCCTACCCTACTGAGTATCAGAGATACTCAATAAGCATTACAGAAATTTTCATCGTAGTTGTAGAAGTCAAACTCTCACAGTGTGTTCTCCTACATTAAGGTAGTAGAGTTTATTAATGAGCAGCAATGGAGGAAGATTGACCCTCATCATGTGGGGAGTGGTTCATCTTTCTGGGTTGAAGAAGAAGAAAATGTAAATGAATTTTCACATATCCAAAGGCTGCAAATATCATCAAAGACAGATGCACCTTGGTTGGGAGAATCACATTGACATCAGAAAGCTGAGCTATTACTGAATATTTAAAATAAATAATGAACTACTGTCCAGATATGAGTTAGTGCACTGGAAGTTTCAAAAGGCAAACTAGAGGGACTAGAGGCATATGCTTAAGAGAAGGATTGAGATCTTAAACAGAAGGTTAGGTGTATATAGAAGATAAAAGAATAATATCTAAACTAATACCTTTTGAAAATGGACTAGAAGAGAGACGGTTTTTGTCAATTTTATTTTGTTTTTGTTTTTGTTTTGCTTTGCTCTTGCTATTAGGGCAAGCAAAAACCGAAGAAGAATAGTGAAAAAAAAAAATCAGAGAGGTATTTTCAAAAACTCAAAAGAAGAAAATTCTAATCTTTCTTTTCCAAATGAGTTCAGGCTACCATGTCTCTTTATGTACTGTGTATTGCATGATTTGAAAAACAATACTCAGAGTTGCTGTTAATGAGAGAAAGAAAGAAAGAGATTTGATAGAAGAGGCCAGCAAATGGGGGGATCCGTGCATTTTTTTCAGTGAATTTCAAGGAGATATGATATTTTATTATGATTATTATTAATATTATTATTATGAGAAATGTATATTGGCTTAAGCTGTGAAGATGATTCTAAACATGCTATCTCAGATCCAGGGGAAGATAGCTAAGGATACTCCTAGAATAAAGCCTTTTCTGTCTGTGTTCGATGTGACAAAGAAGCAAGAGGGTGTTGATGACTTCAGCTCTTCAAGGAAAAGAGAGTAGGAGGAATTATATTTTTGATTCATTTTGTTTTAGGCTTCATTATTAATATTTCTATTATTATCTGTAGGAGAAAAAAAATAAATAGAAGAGATCCACTTGGAGACCTCTACTCTATGGAGATTTAAATTATTTGTAGCAACATCAAATTGACTTAATAATGGGAGGGGAATTCAAACAATTAACTATTATAGAGTGCACATAGAATTAATTGGGATATGCATATTATATAACTTTCTCTGGCAAATTATATTTGGTAATACAGCTCACCATAATTTGAAATAAGAAAGTGAATGGCAAGATTATGGAGCTACTGGTAACATTTTTGTCCTATCAGCAGTGTGGCCTTAGGGTTAACTTATCTAATATCCTGCTTTTACCTGTTCTGGTAGCCTTAGGGAGCCTTAAGGAGCTGAAATTTCCATCTCACCGAACCCAGGGGCATAAACAGAAGTAATATTAAGGATCAAATAGATAAAGATGCAAACTGGACTTTTGCGTGTGTGTGTGTGTGTGTGTGTATCATATATATATATATATAAATATATATATATATATCTTATAATTTACATATACACACATATATTACACACATATATATTAACTACTATCTGCCGATTCCTCTACAAGAGTGGATTCATGTCTGTTTGTGCATCAGTTTATTTCTAGTTTCTAGTGCAAAGCCTGACACATAAGAAGCCTTCAATAAATGTGTTGACAGACTTGCTAGCAACTCAATGTTTTGCAAGTTTATATAATAATAAATATATCTCTATAGACTAGTAATGTGTGAAAGGCTGGTGTGCAGAACCCGTTGTCATGAATTATACATTTCAACTCTGAGATTTTTTTCTAAGTAATTCCATGCAAGTAACAAGAGTAATTATTTGAGAATTTTAAACTCTTGGAGCCCTGCAGCGAGTTTGTTTCACAATATTATCTTCACTTAAAAACAATTTTGGCTTTCCCTTCTCAAATGTTTCAACAACATGTGCTAGTGCATTAAAAAAAATCTTGCATTATTCAAAGACACACTGTGGAGCTGTAGACCAAATTTATCCTTTCTATATGATTTTTTACTGACTTTAGCTTGATTTAGTGTAGCTCAGCCTAATCCTTATCAATTCTGTGATCCTGTTTGCATAATTTGCATACTGGGGTAAAATAAAATTATATTTCCAAGGAGTCTAATTGGTGACTGAAATATAATTAACTAAATTCACTGCCATCAATAGCCCAGGAATGTTTGCCTCATCTGTGAGGAATAAATCCTGAGAATGGGTGAATTCTTCAGTGGCCGACCTTCTTTGAAAATCATTAACACGATGATTCTTTCCATTTGTGTCATTAAAAAAAGAAAGGACGTAACAAAACATATGTTAACATGTTTTAATATCTGCAGCCCAGAGAGTTAAAAAGTATTCTGGGAAACTGTGGTAGAAAGAAAATACAGAATACAGACTACATATATAGTTACGTATATAGGAGAGAGAGAGAGAGAGAGAGACAGAGACAGAGACAGAGACAGAGACAGAAAATACAGATGCTGCCTAATTTATGATGGAGTCCTGATAAACTGGTTGTAAATGCATTTAATACATCTAACCTACTAACCATCATAGCTTAGTCTAGCCTACCTTAAATGTGCTCAGAACACTTACATTAGCCTATACTTGGGCAATTACCTTGAATTTCATCTCAAAAGTAATCACTTTCTTCTTCTCACCAGTAGCAGAAGACACAGATGGGCATTTTGTAGACATGATGGAATGCAAAAGCACAAAACACAGCATCCAAAAAAGACTGGCAACACAGTACACTGTAGAATATTGATTGTTTACTCTAGTAATCACATGGCTGACTGGGAGCCGTGGCTCACTGACAGTGCCCAGCATCATGAGAGAGTATTATATTGAATATCACTAGCCCAGGAAAAGATCAAAATTCAAAATTTGAAGTATGGTTTCTATAGACTATATCACACCATCATAAAAAGTCAAAAATGTACTAAGGTGAACCATCATAAGTCAGGGACTGTCTGTAAATATATGGTCTGAGTTTGGGCTGCTATAACAAAATACCACAAACTGGTTGATTTAAACAACAAATATTTATTTCTCACAGTTCTGGAGCCTGGGAGTTTGAGATCAGGGTACCAGCCTGGTCATGTTCTCAGTGAGGGCTCTTCTCGTTCACTGATGTCTGCCTTCTCACTATATCTTCACTTGTCAGAGAGAAGGAGACCATCTTGCCATGTCTCTTCTCATAAGGGCACTAATCCCATTCATGAGGGCTTTATCCTCATGGCTTAGTTACCCTCCAATAGCCCCACCTCCAAATATCATCACATGGGGAATTAAGACTTGAACATGAATTTGCGAGGGACACATTCACTCCATAGCACACTTGTGTGTATGTATGCCAATTTATATAATTCCATCAACTAGGAGCTATTATTATATGAGGAAACCAAGTGAAAAGATTAAGTTTCTTGCCCAAGTTCACAAATTATTTCGGCCAAGAAAAATTTTATCACAAATAAGATTATCATTATTAATATCATTGGTACACTGATGGGCTCTGAAGCTCTGCATTATGTGCATAACAATAATTTAAAACCAGATATCTTAATGCCAGAGTCCGTGTACTTAAGCACCTATCTTTACTTTGCCTTTGGCTAAGCTGGGGAGAGTGTTGTAACCAATGAGCAAAATCTTCTCTCAGCATGGGAGGGTGTTGGTACTCACATCGAATATAGTTGCATCTGTGCTAGTCTTTTAAAACTAAATTGTGCCCTTACCTTTGAACTGTCTTCAGACAACAAAAGCAATAATCCCCATATAAGGCATGAAGAATGAAGAAAAGTTGGGGTGGGGTGAGAATAAAAGTTATTCTTTCAAATTTTTTCTTGATATTTATTATATAGCAAACATTGGACTAGTTGTTTTTGAAATGTCATTGCATTCATACTGTTTTATTATTAATATTGATATATTTTTTAATTTATTATTATTTATGCCTACAGAACCTGGTCTTCCTAGGTAGTCTTCCATCCAAGTACTAACCGAGCCCAACCCTGCTTAGCTTCCAAGATCAGACATCGGGCTTGTTCAGGGTGGCATGGCTGTAGACCATGGACTGTGACTCCACTGGGGCGTGAACCTAGGACCTTCTGTGTGTAAAGCAGACGTGCTAACCACTACACTATGGAACCATGTCCAATATTGATATTTTTAAAATAAAAAAAGAACAAACTGATGTTTGAAGAGTGTAGGTGACTTCTAAGTTCATATATCTATCAAATGGTACAGAAGACAGAAGGATATAGATCATCATACTCTGAAATCATTGCTCATTTCATTACATGGCAGCTGCCTATGGTGATTAAATTTATGTCTAAATACATACTGAAAACATAGGGAACTTTAAAAATTTTAATCAGGAGAATATACTTACAAAAATATATAAATTTAATACAAATAATAGCCCCATAAAACCTTTTCTAAGAAGTGTAACTTCCTAATTGCTTAATATTTCTAAACCTAAATCCATACTAGAGAACTCTTCAATTCGTGTTCAGTCATTAAACACACACTAATTGCGAGCCTTGTATGTGACAGACAGCCTGCAGGATTCTGGAGATTAATTAATTTCAAAGGTGTTAGACACTTCCTGCTGTCACAGAGTTCGTAGTTTATTAATTAAGTCACTCATTCAAAAAGATTTTGTACTCCTACTATGTGTCAAATACTATGGAGATAAATATGATTCTTGTCCTCTGGATTATATTCTAGTAGAAAAGCCAAATTCTAAAATTAGTTAACAAACTGTAATTACAATAAAATAATCTCACATGGAAATTTTTTAAGGTTACATACAGGATGTTGAGAAAGAATAATAATAATTATTATTTTTTTTTTACAGCAGAAAATAAAAGCTTTATTAAAAAAGGAAAGTACACTTCCAGACGTGGAAGCGGGCCTGAGCAAGAGAAGCATGGCTCAAAAGGCCTAATTATTCTTTAAGAATGTGATCAGGAATGATTTATGTGAAGAGCCAACACTTATTTTAATCCTCGATAGATAGAAAAAGCTAATCATGGAAAGAGCATTACCAAAAAGCTAACCATTAAGAGAAAGCATTTTTTGAGTGATTGCTATGTGCCAGGCTATATATAGACTTTGGCCTTGCCCAAAGAGAGGTCTGGCCTTGTCCCAGGTTCCTGGAAGGTGACCTTCAAACCCTGGAAATCTTCTGAGTGATGAGTGTCTTTTTTATTCATGATGAGCTTGTCAGACCACACCTGATAATTTATAGTAACTAGGTTCCTCATGGTGGGCCCCATGTATCATATCATATCTGCATGAAATATGAAAGGAGGGGTTAGAGACAAAGTTTCATCATGAGAGAAGTCAGTCAACTCTTTATGCCTATGTATTGAAGCTCCAATA
The DNA here is from genome assembly GCF_902729225.1 of Pteropus medius. Lineage (NCBI taxonomy): Eukaryota > Metazoa > Chordata > Mammalia > Chiroptera > Pteropodidae > Pteropus > Pteropus medius. Next base: position 3,229,318 of record NW_024342474.1, on the reverse strand, counting down.
AAAATTCTAGACATTTAAGCATGAATGAACTTCCCTGGTGGCAATCTTTCATGTGTATCATCACACATTGATGCTGAGAGTGTAATACATCCTGACAAACTCTGCCCTGTGTGCCTCTTCTTTTGGCTGCTTTTAACTTGTATTGTTTCCCTGGGATAAACCATAACTGTGAGTACAATAGCTTTCTGCGAGTTCTGTGAGTCTTTCTACCAAATTTTCAAAACTGAGGGTAATTTGGGGAACCTTCTGAAATTACAGTTCATGTCAGAAGTGAGGGTAATCTTGTGTGGATTCTTCCCTCTAATTTTGTAGTTGTAATCCAACTCCATGTAGTTGATATCAGAAGTCCTGGGCATACATGGAAGTCTTGGGGGTTGTGTCCTCAAATCTTTCAGTTTTGCAAACTCTGGATATAGATACTATGACAAAGAGAAGAAAAGTTGGGGGAGCAGTTTAGCTGTGGTTTACAAATGTCTATCAATAGCGAAATGTTTACCAAGAAAAAGCAGAATAAAAACAAAGGAGGCTTAAAGAGTGTTTTTATAACATTCACTCTAACATAAAGAATTGGAGCAGGGAGGGGATTAAATATTTATATACAGTTCAGAGGATCAGTGATGATAGTTATAACAGATAGTATAGCTTTTCCTTCTTGTCCTCAGAGTTTGATTCTTCAGACTTCTCAGTTGATTTTTTTATTTGTCGGCTCTAACTTCTAATCTTTTGGTCAAAAGAATAGAGAGAAGGTGAAGGGGGAAGTACAGAATCAGAAAAGAAAAAGACATTTTGACTTTGTGGTCTGTCTTCATATAATCAGACCTTTGACATTGACCAGGAAGAGTGAGTAAAAAGGAAAAAAATACAGCCTGCCATTTATTGGTATGCAATAAGAAAGTCTCTGATCAAATTATAACCTTAGATCTTATAATTTGGATGCGTGTTTATTATCTATAATTTACTTTAATACATTTTTGAGTTTAATAGTGTAATTTATTTGTATGTGAGTTAACTTGCATCTATTCTCTAACATTTTTAACATTTGAAGTATCAATCAGGAATCCACATGCCAAATGAGGTTAAATTAGCATTTGGAAAAATTGTAATCACCTTCTATATTCCATAAGCAACTATGGATAAATTTTAAATATTGATATTTAAGTTATTACTAGAAGGTTTATTAATTGGCATAAGTAATTCTAGAAATAATTTTTAATGATTGAAAGAAGTAATGTTAAAGATAAATGGCTAGAAATATACAAGTGAGCCTATATCCTTATGAACAGAGTATAACAATCTGATGAATCCAGAAAGCTAACATTTTCAGAGTCACTCTTTAAATCTGTAAATATTTTCTAAATGAGTATTCTGCTGCCAGACTTTGGAAAATCTTGCAGTCAGAATTTATTGCATTATTGCTTTGTAGTGACCTCTTCATGCAAAATGTTTGATAGTCTAAAAGAACAGAAAGCTAAGATGTCACCATGCTTAACAATAGTTTGTATAATTATATATGTATGTGTGTATATATAATTTAATTCATATATATGTATGTATAAGAGTAATGAGGAATGTGTGTTTATGTATGTATGTGTATGTATATACACATGTATATATATACATATCTATACATGTATACATATATATATACACATGTATACATATATATGCATGTATACATATATATATATACATATATATATATATTTATATTTATATATATATATATATCTCGGGATTCAGTCTGAGAAAATTTGCTTGAAAACTTCTAGGTAATATAATTTGGGGGAAGAAACCAAAAGCTACAGCCAACTATGTATGTAGGGGCTATTATTATCCATCAAAATTACCTAATCAGCCAAACTGAACTAAGTTGTCTCGCAATAATACGAAAAGGAAATTATGTTCATCATTTACCTCTGTCATATTTGATCTGACTCGTGAATTTCCATCAGTTTACTACACAAGATATAAAATTAAAATTAAAGACATAATGTCGACTTTGCACATTTAGGCAAAAATAGCATATACCAAATAACTATCATGTTGATGCATGTCATTTATTAGTGAATTCTTATCTAGATTATATATATATGTATATATATATGATTATATATGTATATATATATATGATTATATATATATGTTTTGGTGATTTTAACACATATTTTTGTTATTTTGTTGCTTTTGGCTTTTAGCAAATAAAATTACTTACTGCTTAAAAAAAAGAATGAAATCTGGAGTCAGGTTGCATTGTTCTGCACTCTGGTTCCACCCCTTATCACATGTTGTTATAAAATCTCCCTGAGCTTCAGTCTCTTTATCTGCAAAATGTTGAGGATAATCTTGCTCACTTCATAGGGTCGTTGGGAGAATTAAATGTAAAAAGCATAGCATGGAGCTTGTCACATTCAGATTCTGTCGCCAAGCTTGAATCTCAACTTCTTTTCTGAGATATACACTTATATATCAAACTCCATTCTTAACATCTACACTGAGATGTCTCATAAATATCTCCAAGCAATATAAACCAAAGAGAACTACTGATTTTTTAAATACACCCAACCCATTCTTCACCCAGTCTTCCTCATCCACTTCATCCTCCCCTCATCGTCATTGTTCTTACCCCAAATCTAAGAGTCATCTTATGTTCCTTTTACTGTCACACTCCACATTGGCAAGTTCAGTTGGCTCTTGTCTAATATACCCCTGATCCATCCTTTTATCTTTATTTCTACTACTACTGTATTCCAAACCACCAACATTTCTCAACTTCACCCACTGTAATAGCTTTATCACCATTCTCCATGCTTCCACTCTTGCCACCAAAATTTCTTTTCCATACAGCAATCTAAGTGAGCTTTTAAAACTTAAATCATGTCACTACCATGCTTAAAACCCTTTAATGGCTTTCCATCACATTTATATTATACTGACATTAGTTAATATAATTTTTAAAATAGAATTTAATTTAGCCCCTGACTACTTTCCTAACTCAGGTAGTATTAGATTTCTGTAGTCTAAACTCACTGACCTTCTCTTGATTCCTGGAATATATTAAGGTGATTTTCATTCTAGACTTCTGAATTTGCTATCACTTTACCTGGAACTCACATTCCCTTGACATTCAAATATTGGTCTTTTTCTTATCATGCATTGCCCAATGATTCAGCTTAAATGTTACCTCCTCAGTGAAGTGTTCCCTCAGTATCTAACATCTCATCTAAGAAATTTATTCATACATACTCTATCAGCTCAGATTTAAAGTTTTATTATTTACTTATTTTCATTTATTTATTCATCTCATTAATTTTCTCTCTCTGCTCACCACAACTTTAATTTAAGCTACTTGAGAAAAAAGAATACACAGTGTCTGAACCAGTAGATTGTCAGTATATATTAGTTAATTTAATAACTTAAATAAATGATTGAAATTGTTGAAAAAATAAATTGACTGAATCAATGCTATCAGTGCTCTAGAGTAATGTCCTCCCAGAATTGATGATCACTATGTTTTATCTGGTTCCCTCTGGCTATTTGTGCTGGTGCTCACTCCTAGATTCAGTCTTAATCTGTGGTTGCCTTTAATTCCCAAATCCAGACCTCTGTGTAACCTTATCATATTAGCCTTGGAGTTCTTGCAGCTTGAATCACACCTCAGTGTATGTGTGTATGTATGTATGTATGTATGTATGTACATACATACACACATACACACACATATATAATGCCTATATGCATATATATATATATATATATGTACACATATATGTATAAAAAGCATGCGGCAACAGTATAGGAGAATTCATTCTATATAGAGTCACTTTTCATGAATTCTCCAGTACCATCACCCCTTGCTTCATTAGAAATGGACATATTTAAGGCTTCCCCCAAGAGGTTTTGTAGCCTCTCACTAATAAGCTGGTTAGGAAAATTGTGCCACTAATATCAGTGTTCTGAGACATCCATATACCTATCTGAGTATTTCTGAAAAGTGTTCCCCTTATACTGCCCATTTAATGGCCAGCCTCTAAGCAAGGAGGAGGGGATATGAAATGAGAATTCTGGTATCTTACCTATTTAATCTTCTTAACTTCTCACCTACCTCTTACTTTCTTCCAAAAAGTCTTAGAATCAGGATAGAATATCGTCCAATTGTTAGGTAGCTAGTCAGACATGAACGACAGGGGGAACGAAGGAATAGGCATCAAGCCAGTAAAATTTTGGGTAAGCACAAGCACACTAAGCAAAGAGTTATATATCAGCAAGTGTCAATCGAAATGACCTCATTTGCCAATCACCTAGGAATGCCTTTGGAACCACCTATCACAGCCCAGATGTAATGCAGACATTCCCACTTCTGGGTCCTTTTTGCCCTTTTGTGGCCTTTTGGTGGCGCCTTTGTGTTGGTTGTTGTTATTACAGCACTCCGTTGCAGCTCTCATTGCTGAAACCATGTGCCTCCTGGGAGTAGTCTTTGTATTTCTAAAATATACTTTTAATAAATATTTTCTAAATCTCACTGACTTGTGATTCTTCACTGTGTCAATGAGGAAGAACTGAGGAAAAATGCTAACTACACTTCTGGGCCACTGTTATCCCCCCAGCCCCATGCCATTCGGGCAACACCCAACTCCTATGGGCCCCAATGGTAACACAATCATAAGATACATCATATGTGCTATAGAACTCTCTGTATTCTAGATATTCTTGATTGTATCCTCTTTTAAATGATGTTAACATAGATGTGGCATTTAGTCTAAAAGTAGCTAAATTTATTACCCTAAAGCTTTCATTAAAAAGGTTCATATCAGTCTTTTTTTCTAATATTTTAGCATCCACTAATGATCATAAATGAGATCCACTCCTTTAAGAGATAAAAGTCTTATTGACTATATGCCAAAGATCAATCTATATTGACTAATTTCAAGGAAATTTTTAGGTGGGCTTCTAAGGACTATATATGCAGTCAAGGACTGCAGTGTTTAATTATTAGCCAGCCTCCCAGATGTAGCCTAATGGAATTCTATTCTTTTGTTAACTGAATGGAGTTTGAGTTACTTTCTAATGACCTTACACAATAAGACGCTGTCAGGGAGAGAGAAAATTAAGAAATTGTAATGTCAACGAAGCTAAGAGAGGAAGCTAAGGGCAGTGTATGATGAGGGATGAAGAAGTAACTATTGGCTATGGTAATGTGGAAGTTACTGTGAGTTTGACAATGGGCATTTCATTGGAAAAAGGCAAATATGTAAAAATGACATGATTTAAAGTGAATAGGCAATTGTTTAAAAGGAAAGTAGGGATTATATGTCACTGTGAGGGGAACTTTTTGATGTATAAAAGAGCAGAGCATTGGATTGTGAAAGGTGGAGAAGTGGTCAAAGGAGATTTGTTTGTATGGGAACTGATCATGTATTTTATATACTGAAAGTGATAATCCATTTATGTGATAGAAATAGATGTCGTAGTAGAAAAAAGAAAATAGTCTCATTAGAATTCTTGAGTGAGTCACGGTTCTCCAGGAAAACAGAACCAATAATATATATATTATTATATATTATGAGAGAGAGAGAGGGAGATTGGTTAACCATGAGGAGTTGGCTAAAACGCTTATGGATACTAAGTCTCATCTGAAAGCTGGAGGTCTAGGAAAGCTGGTAGTGTAATTCCTGTCTGAGTGTGAAGGCCTGGAAACCAGAGAAGACAATGTTGAGGGAATTTGCAAATGAATGGTTATGATGGTGGAGGCTATGGACATGAAGGAGTAATAAGCAGTGAAAAGTTATGTGGTGAGTAAATTCAAGGTCTCAATGAGTATAAGAAATTTTAGAGTGATCCTTAGAGTAAGTGAGATGGATAGATAGGAGTTGGTAGTTTAAGAATGTGCACTTGAAATTGAAATTTTGAAAGGGGAACAGCAGAGACAAAGTAAGAACTTCAGAGATTCCAGACACTGCAAAGGTTTGGGTGAAGCTGTATTATGTATTTGTATTATGAAATACAAAATAAAAATAAGTTCTAATCTATTATGTAAGTGCAAGGAATTTTTAAAGTATTATTTTTAATGATGATTATTTTAGTACTGCTTATATATAATATATATAATACATAATATAATTATAATATAATATAATAACGTTATCAAATTCTTCTGAAAATAATCTTTTGCTATGTTTGTGGTTATGTGTTACAAGTTCCCTCAGCAAGGGCTCAATCTGCCTTTCAAGTACGTGAGCTCCGTACTGTACTTCCCTTTGATGATTAGGTGGGATCGCTCATGTGGGAAACCACAGATTAACTAATGAATCTCTTTATTCTGTTGTATCATCATCTGCAAAGTGGGAATAATAACTCTTAACTGGGGGATTGTTCGATAGTCAAATGCAAGAACGTGTGTATGTGTGTGTGTGTGTGTGTGTGTGTGTGCACGCACGCACGCATGTGCATGCCTGTACGTGCACAGTGGGTTGTACTGGAGGTGCTCAATAGTTTTTACTTCTCTTTACTCTCCAGTCTTGTTTTCAAACATAAACTCTATCAATGTTTTCTAAAGTAGTATTTGTCCGTTTGTTTGTTTGTTCGTTTAGGCGAGGCAAACCTTGGTTGACCTCACAGATTGCAAAGACCTTGTCTGCTTAAAATCTCTTATTTAAAAAAAAATTCTTTTTTACGCCTACAGCACCTAGTCTTCCCAGGTGTAAAGTAATATTTGTTATAACATTGGTTTCAAGGGATAGCTTTAACATCATGATAGAAAAGGGAGGTTTATGTTTAAATAAATATGGTTTTGATTTTAAGACATTGTAATGTTTTTCCACAAGACCTCATGCAGACTTTATTTTGTTTATGTATATTATGACTGAGCAGGGGAAGTTAGTTATTTTTTTTTCTAAATTTTCCAAAATTCTTTGATGATGGGAACTATTTCTAAGACACTAAATTTTCAAGGATTACACTTTGGGAAATGTGAAGATAAATGATCTCTCAGCGTTTCCTTTCTTCAAGGTCATGCTAATATCATTTGTTTAATTAATGGATTAAATGTGAGTGTCAAAGACAAAATATAGTCACAATTTGTGGATGTGATCTTTAAGAAGGAAGAAGCTATTTTTCTATGGTGGTTCTTGCTTTCAAGGAACTTGAAATCTAGTTACTTGGGATACTTCAAAATTATTCCCTCAATTCCTTCAAAGGATACTTTTTATCCCTCCTAGTGTTGTCTCAGTAGCACTCTCTGAATAACATATAACCAATAATTAATTACTTTAACAAAATGACAAGAGCCTAGAGTACAACTCAAAATTGTTAAATACCAGCATTCCCAGACAGGTCACATCTGCTGCAAAAATCCTCATCAATGGCTTCGAAGTAAAGGAAGGGACTTTGTTAGACCTTTTCAAGACTAGACAGGGAGATTTAAAAAAATACGAACAAAATCAATACATCATTTTTATGCACTGGCCTCAGTCAGACAACAGAGACTTCAAGCTCTAAGCCAAACTTGGAATCAGAATCTCTAATGTCACCTAACCCTCTCAATGACTAGAACTGAGATAATAGACACACAGCTCCTATTTTCTCAAACACTTTGATTAGTCCCATCTGTGTGCCCAGCTCAGCATTCAAAAGGTACAACGCCACTAACAAGTTCTTATATAGCCTAGTCTGTCTTCAAAGGACTGTTTTCCTCCAAGAGAAAAGCCATATATAACATATTGTCTGAAGAAAATGAATCAGTATGAAACATCCCCCAAAAGCCAGGAAAATGGTAAGATGAGAATAGATTATGATTTTATAAAATCGGTCCAAAGAAATGTCCTCTAGTTATAAAATGATGTTCAGAAGAGCTGATGAGTAATGGTAAGATCCTGAGTGTTAATGACTGCAGCAACCAAAGTTACAGTCGACCAGAGGATGCAGCATCCTTGTGTGGGCTGAGGCAACTGTAGGATAATCCACTTATCTGTTTCAGGCATTCTCGAGGTATGGTCCTGGACCAGCAGTCTCAGAATCACCTGGAAATGTGTTAGAAGGGCAAATTCTTGCCCTCCCACTACAGACCAATTGAATCAGAAACTTTGTGAGTGGTGCCCAGCAATCTGTATTTTAACAAACCTTCCAGGTGATTCTCAGGCACTCTCAAATTTGAGAACTACTGATCTAGCCAAATCATTGCAACCATTTACATGATAATGTAGTCTCTTCTCAGAAAAATCTCCCTTAAAAAAAAATTATGCGCCATTTCATATGCTTTGTCTGCATATGGCAATAGCCTATTCCCTCTGGGGAACATGAAAGAACATTACTGAAAGAGCCAGAAAAGAGGCACTGGCCTCAATTGTCAGACTCGTATATGCAAACACTGATGTGACCAGCAGGGTCACTGATTAGCAGATTTGGCCACAACTGTACACAGCTGCAGGGTCAGAAGCATTATCTTTGTTGGCAAAGAGCTACACAAATAATTCCTTAATTAAAATGCCTGTTGTGTACCTAAACAAAATGTACTACTAGTATTTCACTTATTACTATGAAAAGTCCTATTGACTATGAAATGTTGAAAATCTATCAAATCAAATTCTGAGCCATTTTTCAACAACAACAACAACAAACAGTAATAGAAGACCCTGGGAGGCTTGCTGCTAATAGAGTATTTCATGAGGATCTGCTGAAGAAGATTTATGTTTTCAAAATTCAGGTACATAAGATAGTATTTGTTTAGCCGCCATTCTAAAACCATTAGGAATATGCTGAATAGCAGCCAAAGAGAGAATCCTGTAACAAAATGACCAACTCAAGCAAAACATATTTAAGTCTAGACAATCTGAAATGTTTATTCTACCCCCAAACATTCCCTATGATCATCTTTGGCTGTGGCTTTCTGCTCTCTCATCAGATGGCTCTGCTCCTGCTGCTCAGTGTCTGCCAGAAGGGACCACAGCCAAGCTCTTCCTGTCCAATCAACAGCTGCCTGCTTATCTGACCAGAACAGCACCATAGGGCAAAGTTCCTCTCCCTGAGATAAGCAGTCCCTTCCAATGTGGAGAAGAAATTGGCCCTGAAAAAAGTAGCGTGCGAAAGCAAGATTACACAAGGAAAATAGAAAGAGAAGACAGAGTGGACATGGTAGAGAAAAAGGAATAAAGATGGAAGGAGAAAGGAAATGGTGAGAAATAATAGTTAGGGTGGTAAAGCAGAGGGGCAGTTGGGAAAACAAGACTATTATTATCACTCAAACTTAGAAAGATTATACAGTATTTAAATATTTGTAAACCAAGTATTTCTCATGCAAACAAACAATAACAAAGTTGATACTCTGTATTTATACAATTGATCCTCTTGTGTGAGAAGTTTCCCTATCTAATTCAATGCAAATTATCCCTTTGTATTGGTTTCCATCAATCTTAAAAATTTCTTATAATAAAAATAGACTGTGATTAAGGATAGTTTAGCAATATTGCTCAATTAACTTTGGCCATTACATTGAAGCCAATGCAAGAAAAATGCAGCTATAACTGAGACTTGGTTTTACTCTCTAAAGTAGCTAGAGTTGAATGAGTTTATCCTTCAACATCTATTTTTCAGTGAAGAATAAGTGACCAGTAAAGTTGAGTCTTACTCACAGTCCTTTCTCATTCAACTTTGTGATCCATTTAATGGATGCCAGTCCATCATTTCCATTGACTGCAGAGATACACTGCTCTCCGATGAGTTCATCAGGATCGAGTGGTGAAAAAAATCACATTTCTGTTCCAGAGATTATTTTCAAATCTCCACTTATTTTTTGAAAGAGGTCACTCAACATACATCTGGATGATTTAAAAGAGTACAGTTATGTAAAATATTTTAAATGCCAATTAATATTACTAATAATGAATATTCTCCAGTGTCAGAAAAATATATCAAACAGCTAATCTTTAAAAGAAGAATCTGCCTCATTATACCATTTATTTATTTTATTTTACTATCAATATCTGGATTTGGCATGGATCTTATCGTGACCTTATATTTTGTCATAAACAGTTAAATTACATGCAACCAAAACTCATAATTGTGATTAATTCTAATTAAGAGGTAAAAACTTTTAAAGCTTTATACTTAATTAATATGTTCAACTGCATAATTTCTGTTAGTCATGAATGTTTTCTATATGAAAATGTATTATTCTTATGACATATACAAATAGTAACATTACAAAAGAAGCCAATCTTAATATTTATATTGAATATAATATTAAATCAGAATCACCAGATAGGGATACAGATGTGCAAACAGTAACTTTTACCCTTTTATTACACACATTTTATTTCCTTTTTTTATCTTTTAATTTTTTAAATTATTGAATCATGTTTATTGTCTGATAAACACCTGTACACATTAATTTTCATAAAACAAGTATAAAAATATTTTAGACAACTTATCTAAACAGAATCTATCAACCGTTTTCAATAATCATATGGTGCAACGAGATCTATGTGTGCATGAAAAAAACAAAACTTAGTGAGTATAATATTAGCGTGAAGAACATAATGGTTTTTCCCTACCAAGAAATCAGAATTTTTAAGAATAAACATTCAGTTTTACATTCAAAAGTCTGAATCCATTTTTGATGTCTAACTACTGACACTTTTAAGCCTTGCTACAGCCCCTTTGTATTCTGCTAACCTGGGTAGAGCAAGCTGAAAATAAAGCCTGAGTGCTCCTTTCCTTGGCACTGCTTGTAAGTTCCCACCACAAACAAGTACCATCACCTCAGCCCCACTCAGTATCCACCATAATGCAAGGCAGCCACCATTCCCTAGTTTTTCCATCCATTTTTGGAACAAACTAAGAAGTCTATCATCTCTCCTCAGAAAACCTCACTATATAATAAACGTTCTTATAGTACTTTAGTGTATGAAGACATCAGTCTTGACATCCAAACTAAACTTTGAGTGGGGCCCATCCTATTCTGATGGTTATCTCACCAATTTTACCATGCAAATGCATGCACAGAAGTTCAACTATTTGACTGCTTATGTTATACAAACAATCGTTGAAATCTACAAATTCAAAGCAATTATACAATTTTCTACCAATTGAAATTAATATTTCAACCTTCAATAAAAAATATTGTCACATTTTTAAGAATCTTCGGAGAAATTCATTATCATCCCTTGAGTTGCAATTGAAAGACTGAGTAGCGTTTTTTTGTCAGCAAATTTTTTGATATTGCTAGTCACCACAAAAACAAAACAAAACAAAACAAACAAACAAAAACAAGAAAACCTCTTAAGTTTCATATAGCTCTTACCAACTTAGAAACTATTTTCAATTCAAAAAACTTGAATGTCTATTATGTGTCAGTAATATTCAGATGAAATAGACATCTTAATTGACATCTTTGAATGGCGCATAAAAGACTTTAACATCAATATAAATGTTCTGTTTCAATATCTTTTGGACCATAACCAGTTCTTTCATTCATGTATTTATTCATTCGTATTTATGCATAGATCATACACATTGCCTGAGCCCTGATGGTGTATTAAGCACTGTACAAGACCTCAGGAAGGCACAGGATGAAAACTTAGAAACTCTCCTCAAGGGATCTAATAGGAGAGGCAGTCAGTAAAACAAGGATTTGAACAGAGCATGATCGTGAAGTGATACAAAGTATGTATCCAGTGCATTTAAATTAAATTTCAGGCCTAGACTTCTTAGAGGAAGTGATATTTTGCTAAATATTAAAAAGCCTCCAAAGAGTTTGAAGGTACATGATTGTGTGTGCAAAGCATGAAGGGTTAAAACCAAACCAGTCTTTGAAAGAGAAATTGAATGTGGTGGACTTTTCTTGAAGAGGAGTACCTATGCCAGATATAGCAGAAGTTGAAACTAGGGAGAAGCTGCAGTCAGATCACAAGGGACTGGGTGATAAATTAAGGAGAATGGATGTTATCTTGAACATGATGGAGAAGCATTGAAAGGATGATACAAATTGCTTATAAGAAACTTTCTGAAACCACAAAAGACTCCAAATAGTCAAAGAAATCTTGAGAAAGAACAAAGTTGAAGATATCACACTTTGTGATTTCAAGCTCTATTACAATGCTATTGTAATCAAAATTGTATCATACTGGCATAAAAATAGATTCATAGACCAATGGAACAGAAGAGAGAGTTCAAAAATAAATTCATACATATATGGTCAAGAAATCTTCAACAAGCCTGATCCCATCTGATCTCAGAAGCTAAGCAGGGTCAGGCCTGGTTAGTACTTGGATGGGAGACCTAGGAAGACCAAGTACTGTATGAATAAAAAATAAAATAAGGGATTGTAAGATGCAATCTATGAGGTCAACCAAGGGTTGCCTCATAAAAAAAAGAAAGGAAGGAAGGAAGGAAGGAAGGAAGGAAGAGAAAGAAAGAGAGAGAGAGAGAGACAGAGAGACAGAGAGAGAGAGAAAAAAAAGAAATCTTCAACAACAACAAAAAACTTCATAAGGGCAATGTGCCCAGGAGTTGTTGCTAAATCAGTATGTTTGTCCAGGGAAAGAAGGGTCTAGAGTTTCCTACTCTGCCATCTTGCTGACGTTTCTCAGACAAACTACATTTTGAATGCGAATAAATCTATTGAATCTTCATCCTCTAGACATCTTGCTCCAAAGATTTATTTTACCTGCCCTAGCACCATGTTTTTACCAGATGCCAAAATTAGTATATGCTCTCTTAAAAGCTCCAAAATAAGCATGAAAATAACCCTGTACAATATTGGGAAGAGTCTGGCCTTAACTTTCAAGGGACATACACAAAAGTAAAGAGAAATATAAAAAATGATGAAATTGTAAAGAGAGTAAAGGTGAATAAATTTACTGTAGTTACATTTTAAAGGCTAGATTCAGCTAAAGTTGTTTTCAAATTTAGTTTTATAAATGAAGATATTACACTTAGAAAAAGTTTAATGTTTTTGTTGAATTTATGTCAGTTCTTTATTGCAGTTCTTCAGGTTTATATATATATATGTATTTATATTTAATTTAAATTATCAATCCCTTAACTTGAGAGGTTTCAGTCTAACAACAACAAGATATAAATCAAGTTCTATAATTAGCCATATAATGTGATGGCATCTGGCTTTTACCAATCCCTCCATAATCGTATTTTGCAACCATTCCCTTCCATTTATGTCTTAATCCAACAACATCAAACACTTTGTGGTTCCCTCTCTCGGTTTCGCTCGTGCCTAAAATCTCTATCTTCCTCTAAATTACCTGCTTCACCTTCAGACTCAGTTTTGTCATCAATTGCTCCAGGAAGCCTTACTTTGCCTCCCCAAGCTGATTTGTACATCTCAACCTTAGTATTCCAACAACAACAATCCAAATCTCCATGATTACATTTTCCACATTGTTTGTAAGTGTATAACTGCATTTTCCCTCTCCTACAAGACTGAATGCTTTGAAAAAGGATATGTCTTATTTGTCTTTGCTTGTCAAATAAAAGATCTTCGCAAAATTAGATTCTTAGTAAACCTTTGTGAAACAATCAATGTACTGAAAATTAATGTTCTGACACTCTTCTATTATGCTTTAAAAATCTGGAGATCAATCAATGCCATTAAGAAAGTAAAAAATTACCCACAAATTGGATATTTTCAAATCACATAATTGATAAGAAACTTGTACCCAGAATATATAAAGAATTTTTGCAATTCAATCATAAAAAGATAAATAACCTTATTAAAAATGGACAAAGGATCTGGACAGACTTTTCTTCCCAAAAGATATACAAATGGCCAATAAACACAAACTACATTAGATACCACTTCACAATCATTAGGACAGCTATGATAGAAAAAAAACAGACACCTTTAGTAAACACACACACACATACACACACACGCTTTATCAAGTGTTGGCAAGGATATGGAGAAACTGGAATCCTCATGCACTGTCATACATTTCTGGTAAGAATGTAAAATGGACGAATCACTTTGGAGAACAGTCTGGAATTTCCTCAAATTGGTAAACACAGAGTTACCATATGTTCTAGAAATTCTACCTCTGGGTATAGACCCCAAAGAATTGAAAACATATATTCACGCCAAAAATTCTATATGAATATTCATAGAATCATTACTCATAATAGCCTCACCTCAAAGTAGAAACAATTCTAAAGTATGTCAACTGATGAATGAGTAAAATATGGGAAAATGGGGAAATGTTGCTCAATGGGTACAAACTTTTAGTTATAAGATAAATAAGTTCTGGGGATCTAATGTACAGTATGATGGTTATAGTTAATAATAATTCGTTGTTTACTTGAACATTGCTATGAGAGTGGATCTTCGATCTTCTTATAACAACAAAAAATGGTAATATGTGACATGAAGGATGTATTACCTAACTTTTCGTGGTAAACACTTTACAGTATAGATGTGTATCAAATCATGACATTGTACACATGGAACATACAATGTTATATGTTAATTATATTCTATAAAACTGGAAAAGAAAATTCTTTAAAAAAATGGTAGTGACTACTAATGGCTATCAGGTTTTTTAGGGGAGTATAAAAGTAGCGGAAAATCTAAATTTGATTTTGGTAATGGTTTAACAACTCTGTGAATATACAAAACAACAGCAACAACAACAACAACAGCAACAACATTGAATTGTACGTTTTAAATGGTTGAAGTGCATGATATGTGAACTATGTCTCAATAAAGCTGTTCACAAAAAAATTCAGGTTTTTTTTCAGATGCCCAGAATGAAGCATAATTTTCCTTTTTCACTTTTCCGTCTTTTGTCCTGCCTACAGATACTTCCATGGGGGCAATTTTATTTAATGCAGCTTGAGTAGATCAGAGTTTCGAATATCCCCCAAAACTCAGACTTAACCTGAGGTTATTCACTATTTTCTTGACTAGAAGCAGCTTCTTAGTCACCCCGTTGTGAAGATGCTATAATAGTGTTAGACTTTGAAGGGAGAGTCAATTTTTTCCATGTTGACTCAAGGCCAGTGCCCTATTTGATACAGTACATTGTCTCTCAAAAGATAATTTTGAGGATCATTTACACGTGCTGCTAAGAATGGTATATATTTTGTTCCTCTGAGATGGCCTGGTTACTCTTCTACTTCACCAAGCACCTTCCAGGCAACATTATTTTGGAGGAGCTTATTGAGAGGACATGACTGCCAGTTGACCCATAAGCTGAACCCGAGCAATTGGAGGCTCCTCATCCCCATCCCTGTCCTTGGAATGTATGTTTCATCGAGCATTCTCACGCTAAGAGCTTTTCAAGGACACAGCCTTGAGAAGATAAGGTGTTGCTGAGACCATCTGGATGACATATGTGAGTGAACTCTGTTAAAGCCTCTGTATAAACTTTTAGATTCGGATATCTCACGGTCACCCAAGACCAGCCATATATGTAAGTTTCTTTGCTTATTAATCTCCCACCTACCAATCTGGAGTGGTTGGCCTCTTTCTTCGGTCTCTCCTTGCCCTCAGTGTACAGGGGTCAGTTTCAGATTTCATCCAGGGAAATTCTGAAGTTGAAAAACAACATCTTAGCTCCACCTTCACCTCCTTTGAATGCCTGCATTATCCAGCTCATTTGGATGTGTACTGTGCCATTTATTCTTTTTTATTTTTTGCCGTTCATTTTTGGTAACGGGAATGAACCAATTTCTTAACATTAATTGGATATGACAGGTATATTTTGTACATGCGAGAGATTACAGTAGAAACAAATTTTTTGCTTCTCTCGAGCCTTTTTCTGAGATTTCAACCTTAAACAAAAGAAGTATTCTTAAAATGCTCTAGAGTTTCTAAAACTTTATTAAGCAAGTGCAATCAAAGCACTAGGAAATCGTGGCTTCTGCACAGTGTGCTAGTGACAGGGAAATGGAAAGATTAGAAATGATCTAGCTGAAAAGCCTGCAGTGAGTTATAAAACAATTTGTATTTGCTTTCCTGTAGTTGGTAAATGTATTGCCAGGTGTCAAATAAATTATCTGCAGCTACAGTTAATAATCCAGAGAAAACCTAAATGACACGAAGAAGATACATTCTCCTCTGTGGAAAGCACTGAAGATACTTGCCTGCAGGAGATGATGGTAACTGTTCTCCATTTTCTCTGTAATAGCTTTGTGACTCTGCAAACTATACTTATAAAAGTAAAATACAGTTCCTGAAAATGTGCTTGGTAGTTGCTTGCCTCTGTTATCTCATTCTTATCCATATCCTTTAATAAAAAAAATATTGTAAAGACCAGTTACTTCCACTTTTTTAAACCGAAGTGTTTCTTTCAAAAGCTGCAGAATTAAGTGAAAACCGCAGGGGCTAAAACTTCAAGGTTGGCCAGAATGGGGAGTCTTCACAAACATACCATGTAAGACAGAGACTAGGGTGGCAACACCAAAATAAGACCAGAGATTCGAGTCTCTGAAATCTCTTGAATTTTCAAAAATGTGCCTATAGGGAAATTCAACACTAGTTGAAAGACCAGACTACTTAGCAAAAGGGCAACCAGGCCATGTGTACCGTTAGCCCCAGGTCCAAACTAAGTCCAAGATCAGTGGAGACTCTTACTAAAATAGTAGGAGAATTTCAAATGACAATGTTCTAACAGGTGGGGAAAACCTAAGGGCTTAGAGCAACTGGTGATAATGGAAATTCAAAGTCTCAAAGACCGGTACAAACAATACTGAAATTCAGAAACAAAAATAAAGCCACAGGGTACATACTTGGCACTAACCTTCGGTTTTTTATTTTCCATTGTTTCTGACCATAGCTAATGAGTCCTAAGTTCCATCAATTAGAACTTCTTTAAAAGTCCTCTGTGTGATCACTGTGCTCATCATTCCTCTCAGTTAATACAAAAGCCTCCTGACAGGTTTCCCTATCTCCTGCTTTACCTTCTTCTAATGTAGTCTTCACACCGCTGTGGAAGTGATCTCTCTACATTAGGAATTCTGTGTCTTATATTCATCAATGGCTTCTCATTGTCATTAGAATGATACCAAACATGCTGTATGGCTTTCAGGAGCTGGCTAGGCCTTGGCTCTGTTGAATTCCTCACAACTCCTTGTCCCCGGCCACGTTTAAGTGCTCTGGCATTTTCCAGAGGAGCCATGGTCTCTCAGGTCTAATTAGCTTCACACATTTTACTATTACTGCATCAATGGAGTGCCCTTCGCCAACCTCAATTTTACCTGGTAAATTCCTACCTGTTCCTCTAGACTATTGTTGTAGGATTCTCTAACGGAGAGACGGAACACCGAGGCTATAAGCAGGAAGCAGCACTTACTGATGCCGGCAATGGCTCAGCAGATTCTTATCCAAAGGCTGAGCCCCGATAGTAACATAATAGGCAGTTTTATACAGTCTTGTTATTCCTACAGAGCTACAGAGATAAGGAAGAACATTAATTGGTTGGCAAGCCATGTATCAACAGATGTGAGCTGGAGAGTCCTTGAGGTGGGGGAGAGGGCAGTCAGGAATGAACTTATTTGAGCAGGAAATGGCCAGGCAAGGTTAAGCTGCCACACTAAAATCAGCCTTTACCTCATCTGGGAGAAACTTTGTTATTCTCTCATCTTCCTTCCCAAGTCTGACTATTTTATGTGTTACCATTTTTATGCTCAAATCTATAATAACATATTAGATACTTCATTGTATCAAATGGTTTATCAGTCTGTCTTCCCAAAATTCTGTGAGGTCAGTCTGTGTTTTTCATTTATCACTTGTCTTATCTAACACAGAGATCTTAAGTAGGTTTCAATTTTCAATCCAACTCCCAAGCAATAGCTATCTAGGACAGTACATGGAAGTAATCATACCAGCAAAAGTCGCATGATTGATTAATGATGTCTGTCTAGGGCACTAGTTGTAGAAATAGCAACATGTATATCAAATATTTGCTCTCTCGTCTAGCACATAATACATTCTCACAGTTTTTGATGAATGATTTAATGAAAAATGTAGGCATAAGAAAAACAAACAGTAAAATTATGTGAGACTAAACAAAACTGAGTAAATGTTGGCCTAGAAACATTAAGCTTCTTCTTGCTTATTAGACAGACTTTGCAATGGAATCTTAAGAAGGCTGAATTCATATATTTTGATTATGCAGTTGTTGAACTTAAGAATAGAGCACAAAGAATCTATTCTTAGTGTACTGACTCCAGATCAAAACAAGGAATTATCAGAGCTAGCTAGTGGTCTACACTAAAACTGAAATTTTGGATGAAATGATAAAGCTTCTTGAGAATCTATTGAAGAAACAATTTTTTAGAATAATCACAATAATTTTTTATCTCTATAAAGCTAATCTATTGGAATTGTCACTAAACGTGGACCAGGAATTATTACAACAACCTTAACGCAACAATAAAACAAGTCTCACCAATCTTGATGTATATTAACTTTTCGGAGCTAGTAATATCAAGGATCATGGTTAAAAATTAAAATTCAAAGGAACTTTGTTTTACCTTTGTCCCTGGGGAAGATGTCACCTTATAAGTGGGAGTGCTTCAGAAGAAAGCAATTCAGGTTCTTCAGTAACTAAATATCCCTTGGATAAGATGCCAATTTGCCTCAACTTTTCTCCACAGATATGTTTCTTTCTTTCTTTTTTTTTTTTTTAAGACTTTGGTTCTTCCCAAGGAAATTTA
>NW_024342474.1:3078472-3210522 GCF_902729225.1 Pteropus medius | reverse complement strand
TTGTTTGTTTAGTAAGATGCTGTAGATTGGCAGTCCCCCTCTCATATTAAGTTTCTGTTGTCATGGTAATAGAACTAAGCTAGACAGTCCAAAAATATAATATGTTATAGAAACAATAATTAAGTATTCTCCATATACGTAAGTTCAATAGCTTGATAATATATGTGACTGGTTTACCCGATCATGCACTCTCAATATGGATTTTAGTTTAATTATGCCATTTCAGTTAATGTTGCTAAATGATAAGAGCATAAAAAGTTGAGAAAATAACCCAAAGGATCCATAATAGAAAGGTTGGAGAGGCATGAAAACTTGGTTTAAGTCAATTTAATTCAGGAAGTACCTTCTGTGATAGGCATAAAGTTAGATACAAAGATAAATTAACGTCTTGCTTTGTCCTTATCTAGCCTAAGATTTCAAAAAAATTCACTTTACATTTCTGGACTTTTTTCTACTTATTTGAAAAATGGTGGTGCTGGGATAAGATGACCAATTTTTAATGATATTTTTTTGTTCTTAAATTCTCAGAATTTCATGAGTCACTTAGCTGACTAAAACATAACATAATTGCCTTATGAATATTACTCATCAATATTATTGGATTAGTGGTCATTGAGTCACAAAATTTTCCAAAATTCTCAGATTATATAAAAAATAACAAAGCATAATATACATAAAGCCTATTAAAAATGCGTCCTACAGAATGATTTTGTACATTCATTATTAACTCAGCCTTTAAAAAAAAAATACTTAAGGCACAGGCAGATATATCACAAAAAGTACTGATAAGCACAAATTTAAAATAAAGAAGTTGAATTGCCTGATCATTTTTGCTTTTGCAATGGAGTAGGTATTTGTTTTTGTTTGTTTATTTGATTGTTGTTTTTTGTGCGGGAGGGTTGCTTCTCAGAATCTTAACACTTTTCCTTTGTTTGAGGATAGAGGGAGGCAGAGACTACTTCAAACAACAGAATTTGAAATTGCTCAGTACTTGTTTTGCCAGTCCCCTCTAAAGCTGGTCAGAAGTTCACAGAGAATCAAGTTAGAGGCCAGCAGTGCTAACTAACTTCAGGGCAGTGCACATTTCCCTGGGGATTCAGGGACTGGGTACTGTGATGGCAGCCTGTGTGCAATGCAGGAGGTGGTCGAGGCTCTACTTGTGCAGGGCAGGGCTCAATGCTCACAGCAGCAGCAGGGTTTTTCACTGAACTGGTTTTGTGGTTTGACTATATGAATGTTGCTCTGTTTGCTATATTATTGATAATTTTCCGTGTCTTTAGCATTCTCAGTGAGACTATAAATTACTCAAAATTCTTTCCATAAATTTCTTTTGCTGCATTAATGGGTTAGAACAGGTTTATGATGCATGCAAGTAATATTTTGGACTGACCCACATGTATATACGGTTACAGACCTTGTGCAGCAATTTTCAACCTTAATTTTATAATTCTTTAGAAAATTTACTGGTCTTAAACATGAATTGACAAAATAGATTGATCACAGAAAGATTTATTTTAAAGCATGTATCTACTTAACAATGTGTTTAGAGTGCTGAATTGCCCCCTATTCACTTAATGTGTGACCTTGGACAGATTCATTAACATGTCTAAAAACGGTTCTCTCATCCATAAAAAAAGGGAGAAAAATTCTACTGACCTCACAAGAGTGTTTTTAGAATTAAAATTAAAAATATATACATAAAATATTAAACAAAGTGCTTGGTTCAAATAAACAATAAGGATAATCTACTATTTTTAATAAATATATTCTAATTCAGAGTATAGTTTAAAAAGTATACTTTTTGGAATTAACTTGAAATTTAAATTCATTTCTGCTTTATTCTAATGATATGTTGACATTTTTTCTTTAATTTCTCAGTCTATCTCAATGTTTAAATTAAATAGAAAATTTAATTACCTCATTGAATTGTTTTGTAGACTTGCGTGTGTGAAATAACCCAGGCAAATGGTTAAAGGAAAAATATTAGAAGCTATCTATTTTATACAACTTTTAGAACATTGCATTTAGTCTTTACAAAACTTAATTTTATGAAAATGAAGCTGCAACTCAGAGTTTAAATAATTTCCTGGAGCAACACAAGAGTACCTGGAGTTAAACCCAAGTCCACATGACTTCAAACCTTTATGATTTCCATTTTCTAATTCATGTGTAAAGTACATGGTAAGCACTGAATACATTTTAATTCCTATCTCTTTTTCCTCTTCCCTAAACGGTATATTTACTAGAAAAACAAAAAAGGAAAAAAAGTCAAGTGATAAATTATAACAAGTGAAGACTGACTGGAGATAATTGATCTCTTGTTTTCTCTGCAGGATGATTAGAACACTCAGGGTTGTTAAAGGCAGTGTTAAAAGCACATTTATACTCACATCCTCTTTCCTTCACCTCTTGCTCTATGACGCTCTGGCTTCCACGTATTTATCTGTATAGTGGGCTACTACTGGGGTTTTTATAAGGAGTGAAAGAAATAAATATCCACTGTACCTAGATTTAAAATACAGGCTATTAATTTTCTTTCATCAGAGGGGAAAAAATGCACAGTTGGAACTTTCAACCCAACTAAGACAGAATCTAATTCAGCCAGACTTGGGGCATCAGCAGAAACTGTGAACACCAATAATAGTAAACAAACCCTCAGGCTAGGTTTTTGCAGCTATCGAGAAATTGGATCAAAACTCTGTATGCTATTTAGTTGTCTATAGTTTGTCAATGCAGCAGAAATATAAAACCAAATGGTCTGGCTTCATTGCCAACATGGCATTTAAGGCAACACTTGGCAGGATAAATCCACCTAATTTATGTCTAGTTTCAATTATCCAAGGATACATTTACATATATTTGTACAAAAGGACAAGTTTTTCTGCAATTTCAGTTTTTTTCAAGTATAGTAAGTGTTCAGTTTGTCTGTATTTATTCATTTTAGAGCCAAGGAAAAAAGACCATTCTGCTATTATGTTCTGCTTATTATCATGCATGTGTGTTGTTGTTTTCTTTAGACAAGGTTTAGAAATAGTCTCTGCAAGAGTAACTTAAACAAAACTAATTTAAAATATTTGATTTCCTAACTATGTATAGTGCCAGGTGAGTACTACACTAATCAAGAGAATCACTTTGTAAATTATATAACCACTATGATGTACACCTGAAACTAATATAAAATAATATTAAATGTCAACTGTAATTGAACAATAAAAAATAGAATATTATATTTCTTTTTTATTAATCCATTTAACACCTAAGTGATAAATTTTGTATTCATCCTTGACTTATTATCCCCCAAATCCAAACAAGTATTGAGTTCTACTGATTTCACATACTAAATGCCTTTGAAATTCCACTCCCCCCTCCAGCTTTACTAAGGGGAAGCAGAGTTTTGTCACCCTAAAATATGCCTTTTGGGGATATTGGTTATTTTAAGCTGGTTATTTTTAAGAAATCAAAAACTCAAAAAGAGCTTTTTACCTCCCCCATACCTGACTAAAGACAGAAAATTAGACAGCAAACCTGTTTAAAGGAATGAAATTATCACCTTAGTGTCATAATATAATCTAAATGACAGACAGAAAGAAATCCAGCAAAGTCTGTTAGACTCTACTCTTATTGTTTCTAGGTGGCCCAACAAAAATTTATTTATCGGTTGTTTGCTCTTTCTCATCTACCTGTGAATTGCCTACTTTCCCTTTGAAATCTCAAACCCCTGTCTCCTTCTTCTTAGTCCAGAATGGTATATAAACCTCAACTGACCTATTTGTCCTCCATCTCATTACTCTTAGGGAACCTCTGCTTGTATACATATGTAATAAATTTGGTTATTTTCTCCTGTTAATCTGATTCATATCAATTTTATTATTAGAACAGCCAGAAGAACTTAGAGGGTAGAAGGAAATTATTTTTTTCTCCCCTACACTACACAGCCTGATTTCAAGCTCTTATCATATCTTACAACTACAGGTTCCTATAGGACCACATACATTCAATCTTGTTTTTCTCAAATCCAGTCTCTACACAGTTTATGGAATTATCTATCTAAATGCAAATCTTACCATGTCATCCCAGGTTTAAAATCTATAACTAGCTCCACATAGCCCTGAGACTAGAGCTAAATTTCCTTAACCGATACAAAAACAAACAAACAAACAAAAAAACAAGCTACCATGATCCTTCCCTGCCCATCCAACCTCACCTCATGCCACTCCTTATATTTTATATTCAAGCAACATGGAACACTTGCAATTCTGTATACATATTATGCTAGTTCTCGCTCTGTATCGTTGTGCATGATATATTCTACCTAGCTAGATTTTTGTCATCTTATAAGGCTTAGCTTTGCCATTACCACCTCCAAAAAAATTTTCCTAACCTAACTCTCACCACCAGGCTGATGAGGTGTTTCCTATAGTATCGTGTGCATATCTTTCTCACTATCATTTCTTCAATAAAATGAAAAACAATGTGCAGGTCTGCTTCCACAGACTATTCTGAGAGCTCCTTTAGAGCAGAGGATGTATGTTTGTCATAATTGATCTCACTACCTAACACAATGCCTGGCATGACGCCTGGGAAATGTTCAATAAATGTTGAATTAAATGAATATACTCGTGGCATAATCTGTCGGAAAATTTGTTTTCGGGTTGATTATAAATGATTTCCTGAAATTTCTCACATTTATCAGCTGATTCATATTTTGCTTCAAGTCCAATGTAAAACCATCACAATCACAGAAGACTTAATAGTATTATGCATAAATGCAGATGGACCCCACTGAGAGCCTGCCTTGCAATGAACATCCCTAGAGGAGATTTGGATGGGATTTTTATAGTGAGTTCTTTCAACTTTGGGGAATTAATACAATTAATTAATTTAAAGCAAATTTAAATACGTCCCCACCAAATTCTCTGGCAAGGGCAATGTGATCTTGCTAAAGTAAAAACAGGAGTCTAAAACTGTGTTGTCTGAGACATTAGGAAAAAAGTATTCTTTCTCAAACGGAGTGAGTAATAAATAAGAGACTGATAATGGTTTGTTTAAAGGGGAAAAAAAAGGAATAAAATTCAAGAAACTATTCAAAAAGCACAGACTTCATACCAAAGGCATAATGGTCCATCCTCATATAAATAGGTTCATTATAATGGAAAAAGGAATAACTTTTTTCCCTTTTGAGTTCAAGTCTCTCCAGCAATAGCCGAATCCTTTATTCATCTGATGACTAATGATGAAAGCTCACCTTTTATTAATAGTGTATAGAGGCCAAAAGCAGACCTTCGCATATGTAAAGACTGTGTTCAGCATCCTGTGCTAAAGAAAACTTTTTTAAAAAATCAAAGCAAATTAGTCAAGCAGAAAGAGCTTTCAAAGAATAACATTATCTTTAGCAGACTGGGGAATAGTTCCTTTTTTGTATGTCCACCTATTAACAAATAATAACTGAGGGAAGTATATATGAAAAGCACGGGGCGGGGGAGCACGAGGGGGGTTGCGGTGCGCGGAACATGGAGGAGGAACAATAGAGCAACAGAACAACAAATAGATGCCAGTCATGATTCTAAGAAATGAATTAATTCATTAACAATCCCACAACCCTAAGAGGTAGGTCCTATAATCCCCAAATTACTTCTGTGGAAACTGAGAAACAGAAAACTTAAATAACTTGTGCATTTTTCACTTGGCTTATACTCTAACTGCAGTGAGAAATAGACATCATCTCACAAGTGCCATTTATGGAAATAAAAATATGACAAGCACGATCTAATGAGTAATATTCATATGTTTGTCTTAGTCACCACATTATCCCTAGCATGGGGAAAAGTGCTTGGTATATAGAAGACACTCAGTAAACATTTGTTGTTTAAATTAATTCAATGAAGACATCATTTTTAAAGATTCAGGAAGGGGGAAAAAATGGGAAAAGAACTATTATAGCTATCAGTTAAATTTAATCATCAGTACGTGGACTACTCAACTTTGGTAACTGGAAGAACATCCAAATCAGCTCCATCTTGGATGTTAATGCCCTGTAATAAATATTAAAGGAATTAAAGAAAAAAAAAAAACAGGAGAGGAGAGTTCAGGAAAATCAGTAGGAAGAAAGAAAGGGATGGGAATGTAGAGACAACTCAGGCAGATGAAAGAATATGGGAGAAAAAATCATGGATGCCAAAGGGCAAAAATTATTTTGAGAAACAATAGATAGGAAGGTTTATGCAGCCCAGTTGTTAATCATTTTAATCTCATTTTAATCTATTGATCTCCTTGGAGAAAACCAAACCAAAGAATATGTACAAGAAAATTTGAAGTGTGGTACTTTTACTTGCTGTAGTTTCTCATATGTAAGGAGACTTTGCATTTCCATTGATCATTAATATATTTGTTTTTATCAAAACTTTGTAATATAAATTTTCTTTAACAATTGACACAGGTCCTGCACTCCCAAAGTCCTTGTGTTTGGCTTAAATCTGAGAGCAATAGAGGCCTCAAGCCATATTAGCAGATTTCAGTTTAATGGCTTGTTGACGAAACCAAACAGGGTTTAAGGCAGGGCCCAGCGAACTGGAGTGTGCCTTCTAGCTGACACTGTAATTGAAAGTCCCCAGTGGAACAGCAAAGTAATCAACAGTCACTGAAAATGGACAGCCCTTTAATTCTCAGCAATGGCCCCTCTGGACCAGAAGTCAAGCATAATGGCACAATACTGTAGGACAGCCTGCTTTACTGACTTCAATGCTATGTGCCTATTCTATTCTAAAGACAAGGAAGCCAGATGATGGTCCATTTGGCATTTATTCCCAGCCCTTAATTTTTGATTTTAAAATACTTGTTTTTTATAGAAAGTATCTATTTGTGCATTATCATTTTTGTTTGGGGAGAGTTATGGAATGGAGATGCTCTGGCCACCTGTAATTGATTCTCAGATTAAAAGAATTCACGCTCCAAGCTCCTAGCAAGTATACTTTTCCCATGTGGTAAAGCAAAGCATTCTGTAGTCTATCTCCAAACTAGGATTATTTCATACATGAATGAGAGAAAAAGAGACACATTAAATAATAATCACGTGCTCAATTTCAAGATGTTAGCCTCTCACTGTTGACCTTTATATGGTAGCCTGTTTACAAAAATAAATCATGGGGAATAAAGTCAGCGAATTAGACCACTATGAATGAAGGAGAAAAACTTCAGACCTAAGCAAGAGGCTGTATTAAAAGCATCTTGCTACATAAGCATATTTAGTCAGGAAGATAGTGAACTGGAAAACCAAATTAAGATCTTTAAAATAAAAATCTGGGGCTTAGTAGGAAATACTTAAAGAGAAAGCTTACTGAGCCAGTAGGGTGATTTGTTATAGAGGGCAATCCAATTGAACACGGTGGAGATTTTTCCCTTAGTTTGAAAGAATATAGAAGAGAGTTTCAAGACCAAATAAAGCTTTCACAACTCATGACTAAGAATACTTGAGAGATAAACATGCTATTTGAATACATATAATTGGAAGAATGTCGATTCTCTACTTTTTATCTAAAGCAAGGAGAGAGGGACATATCAAGACAACATTGTATTTAAATGTAAAATATTAAAATGTTATTATTTGCAAACCCAAGGATGAGATAAAATAGTGTATATATTTTCAGACACTTGCCTGACAAGTTCTTAAAATGGATTTTTTGCCTAAGCGAGAATAGAAATATTATTAAATTGAAAATTGGAAAGGGGTGAAAGATTATAGAATGTTGAGGAAAAAGAGAAAGTATGCACAATGTTAATCGCAAATCAAGCTTAAGTGATTTTCGTTAGAAATATAATTTCAGTACTGTCATCTATCATGTAAATGAAAAGTGCCTTTTTAGGTTTGGGGATTTTTTGGCAAGGGATGGCATTTGTTAAACTGGGGAAGCCTGTATTTTTGTGTGGGCTTAGCAACAGAAAACTAGAAAGGGCAATAAACTATTTGGACATTATTCTCAGGGAAAGAAAGAGAAGATCTGTAGCAGCAATATGTCAGAGCCAGAGAGATATTCATGGATACTGAGATTTTGAGAACCAATGATGAAAATAAATAAAAAAAAGATTATGAGACTCTGCTGCATACAAAGACAGTAAGTTCCAAAACTAAGATGTGTGGTCAAAAATGGAGGATCAAGAGATGGAAAAAAAATGTCAGAAGGAAGTGAGAAATGGGAGTATGTGTGTAAAGAGAACATCAAAGGATTCTATCATTGAAGGGTTCCGATGCCTTTTCTCTTTGGATAGACCTCCAAGTTTCATGCTTTTTCTCAAATAGACCTGGCTGTTAGTATAGAAATGTCACAATGCAACTAAACATAACCATAAATGGGGCCAGGAAAGAGCTTTCCCAGTGGCAGGATGCTACAGTAAACTATGAAGTCAAGTAAAGGGGTATGGTTGAAGAGACAAAGGACAAGTCTTATATGGTGAGACTTTTCTGTTTAAAATCATGATGGCGGATACGTAATATTATACAGTTATCAAAACATATGGAACTTTACAGCACAAAGAATAAACAATAATATATGCAAATCAAAACAATCATTTAGTAAGCAGGAGCATCTCGAGATGGAATGCAGAATGCACAAAACAATCGAATAGTATTATAAAGGTTTGAAACAAGTTAATTGAAGGGGGAATAGGTGATAACATAAGTAACTTTGGAAATGAGTGAAGTCTAAGACTAAAGGCAAAAGAAATTATACATACCAATGTACTTGAGTTGATAAAGTTATTTTCCATAGGGGTTCAGATGAACAATTCTAAAATTACTATACACACATGGACTGGAAAGTAAGTAAATGGATAGCAGATGGTTGGAGCCAGCTTTCTCACTGTTGGAGAGGGAGCTTTCAAGTATGCCAGAGGAAAGACTAGTATGATCTTTGTCGTAATGATTTAAATTTTGAGACATCACTATAAATTCATTTTTAGCAATACAGAGGTAGATGATTACTTACAGAAATATGTATAGATACATGTACACATACAGGTTAGTATACATGAATATATTTTCTTGCTCTGTTAGCTGAGAGGACCTAGAAGTATTGATACCCCAGTAGCAACAACTACCTAGATTTTGATTTCATTCCATTCTTCAATAAAGGGTACGAGAGCTTCTTACAAAAATTGCTAATTCTAAGATTGGAGCAACAAATATTCTAGATGATCTTGAAGTATCTTGTGCATAAAATATGAAAGCACACAAAGCAAATAAATAAACAAATGAAAAACAAAAATATATTACAATGAAGAAGATATGCAAAAGAAGACACAGGAACCAACTGAAAGAGCTCCTGGTGGCCAAAGCTAGAACAATTTGAGCAATAAAATAAAGTAGAATGGATTATAACTCAAAGTATGAAATAAATATCCTTGATTTGTTGTTATTGAACTAAAGTTTGCGTGCCACACTCTTCGAAAGGTCAAAACTCAGACTTTGGAGTAAGGAAAGTTTATGAATCAATGAGGCACTGACAGAGAATATGAGAGACCTAATGGTGCATCAGCTCCATCTTGCTCACTGGACTAGGGGATATGTGAAACAGGGATGCGGAAGTGCTGGTGGGACAAGTTTTAACTGGAGGACCTTGGAACGTGGCCTTTTGTGGTAAAGGTGCATCAACATCAGATCTTCCTGGACAACGGACCCTTGGCTTCTGAAAGTTTAAGTGTTCAAGATCTGGTTATGTCCTGGTCCTTTGGTTCTGTGGGGCAGGATTGGGGATGGACTGGGGTGAGACTTTGGTTCTGAGTGCAGCTGGAGGTCAAAGTTCTCTCTCATATGCATACTTCAGTTATATAACTTGTGGTTTTGGTCTGTTGTCTCTGAAAAGCAACTCAGTATTTTGGTAAACAGAGTAGGACCATTTTGAGCTAGTTTCTGTGATTACATTGTTATTGATGTGAATGAATTATTGAATAAATAAATAAGTAGAAGAATAGAAAAATCTCTGGAGCAGAGGAATTCTAATAATTTATATAGATACCTTCAAGAAGAGGGAATCATATCTCCCCATTCCATAAATGGGCATTGTGCATAGTAACTTCCTTTTGAAGACTACAGTAAGAAAAGGGGAAAGAAGAGTCAATTTACAGTGGAGAAACCTAACACACACTACCTTAGCGAGGTGATTAAGAGCATGTTAATAGTATACGCCCTTGGAACGATTTGATGAAGATGGCACTTTATGGTCTTCCTTTGCAAAGCCAGTAACTTTAGTTTAATTATAGGAAAAAAAAAAATCAAATCAGTTTCAATAGAAGAGCATTCTATAAAACATCTGACTAGAAATTCCTCAGAACTGTTAAGGTCAGCAAAAACAAGCAATTCTGAGAAACTGTCATAGCCAAGAGGAGCCTATAGAGACATGACAACTAAATGTAATATGCTACTGTTCATGGAATACTGGACAAAGAAAAACACACAAAAAAATACATCAGAACTAAGGAAATCTGAATAAAGTAAGAACTTAATTAATAATATATCCCTACTGTGTCATTAGTTGTAACAAACTAATGTGAGATGTTAACAGGGAAAAAAATGTGCAGAATATATGAGAACTCTCGACTATCTTCTCAATTTTTCTGTAAATTTAAAACTGTTCCAAAAAATAGTCTATTAAAAATTTTAATAACAGTGTCAAAATCTTACTGTATAAGATATATAATATTACTTATGGAATAAAATAACATGCATAAATTTAAAAAATAAAGCAAGAGAATGGTATTGAGACAACTGAAACTAAATGAGGTGATCTGAGCAGGCTTCACTGAAAAGCTATATTTGAATAAAGGCTTAAAGAAGGTGGAGAAAGAATATCTTTGGCGGCAATGGATATAGATGGACATCTGGTGCAAGCATGTTTCTGGGAGAGAGCACATTGGGTGGGAATGACTACAAATGGGGTATTGCTTGGTATGCTCAGAGGAAAGTGAGAAGGAGGTAGTAGACTTGAGGTTGCAAGTCACAAGTCACAGAAAATCATGGGGGAAAATGTGTGTGTTGGGAGGGAGAGGGAGATGTAGCGAAAGAGGTGTGTCACTGAAGAAGTATGGCATTTGGATATTAGTCTACTTGTGACATAAAACAATTAGGTTCAAGGAGCCGGTGTGAGTCGTCTAGATTCAGGGCACTCCTCTGAGTTTCAGCCTCAGTGGCAGTTCTTTAAATCTTACTCATGGTGATCCTGCCTTCCAGCCAACACCGAGCAGAGGGGACCGTGTAGAACTTATGGTGATATCAGCCTCATGCTTCACAACCACAGGAGCATTCTACAGACAGCCAGCTTCCAATAGCAGGTTTGGAGTCTTCCATTTCTGATGGCAGGGGCGGTGGGGGTTAGGGGGTGGGGGCAAATAAAACTTTCCTCTCCAGCATAAAATCTAGAGATAGTCTCATGGAAGAAGAATGCCCCTAAGAAAGTACACTCAATTATCTTGAGGAAAGGGGATCTTTAGGAGGGAAGGAAAGCATTCTCACTGGAGGAGAGAGGATTTAGGGAATTATCTTCGAAGTTAAAATAAGTACAATATTATTTTTATTCCAAACCAATGACACAGGTTGTAGAATATGAAAGATCTTTCTAAAAGTGCTACAAGTGTGCAGTATATTTTCAGTGAATGGATGTGTTGACCATTCTGAGATGCAATGTTT
The DNA here is from genome assembly GCF_902729225.1 of Pteropus medius. Classification (NCBI taxonomy): domain Eukaryota; kingdom Metazoa; phylum Chordata; class Mammalia; order Chiroptera; family Pteropodidae; genus Pteropus; species Pteropus medius. The sequence continues at coordinate 3,198,848 of NW_024342474.1, read as the reverse complement.
AAAGACGTACGAATTTCATTCCAGTGTCAGCTTCCCATTCCTATGGAGTCTTTCTATCTTAAAAAAAAATAGCCCCCTTATCTAAGTAGAAGGATAAGGTAAGTACAATAAAAATTGAGATGTACAATTGTGAGTTCTCAATTTGAACTATTGTCTTTCTATCCTTCTGAACTTCAACCAAAAATCTACATGGGGCAGAATTCTTGGTTTGCACAATAGCTTATTCTGTTTAATTTTTTTTATAATAAAAAAATACTTTTCTTAGGGATTCCAGAATTACAGTGTTAAAGAACCTTATTGGGAAAGTCAAAGAATATGTATGTATGTATGTATGCATGTATGTATGTATGTATATATAGATAGATACATCACCTTTATTATTTTTTGAGATTAGAAAAAATGTATACAAGTAAGAACTTTATGAAACATTTGTGGAATTAAGAATTCTGAATTGGCTTAAAAATTTTATGTCCAAAATCTTTTCCTTTTCCATTTTTGCTGTGACTGACTATGGAGAAGAGAAGAAGGCAAGCTAGGAGGAAACTGAGAAGAAATATTTAATATCTTTACTCTCAATACCAATAAAATTATGAAATTGTGTTTCTTTGAAGCAGGTTTGCATTAGGAATGTGCATCAGAAAGTATATATTCAAGTAACTTCCCCCAAATATGAAAGATTCTGCCTTCCTATGATTGGGGCACTGATACAAACTATGAGATGGGAAATGAGAAAGCTTTCATTATGAGTTACAATGAAAGATTAGACAAAAATAGTGGTTTGTGATTTAAATGACAATCCATGAAAAGTAAGAAGAAACAGCCTTCCTCCAATGCTAGAGCCAGGGAGAGAGAAACCAGGCACATCACTAGCCCAGGTTGTGTTTTTGCAAAATTACAACAAGGTGTCCCCACTCCAGGTTGGTCCAGCCTTGAGCAGGGCACACATCTTGGTTAATGGAGTGTAGGGAGAATTTCAGCATGGGTGTCTGCCCTGCTGGGCACCCATGAATACAAGCCTGAACATTACAGAACCAAGAAGTGCAAGAAATGGGTAGGGAGACAAATGCTAACAGTAGTGATTAGGTGAAAGTCCTGATAGCTCCCACGGGTAGTGCCAGCCCTGAGCACTGGCAAAGTTTAAGAAATAAATGCCCAGGAACAACAACAACAAAAAAATTTTAAAAAATAGAAAATAAATAAAAGGAAAGAAAAGAAAAGAAGGAAGAAAGGAAGGGAAAAAAAAAACCTTTTATCTGTAAAGAATGACTGCTAACTAAGATACATAAGAGGAAGGGGGGATTTTTGCTACCAATTAGTTAGCATTTAGACTAACATCCAAACTGCTAGCTGTCAGAGGTATTGTGAACTGTTGCTATTAAGTATTACTTGCAGGCATGTAACCAAGTGTTATACTTGATATCCATGGTTCACAATCAAGGAAACATTAAAAAGAACAAGTATCAAAGCTGCATAGGTGGGAGAAATGTCATTTCTTCTTGTCCTTACTAGCATTGAGTTGTGAGAATATTGTTCCTTCTGTTCAGTACTTCAAGAAAGTAAATTCGGAAGCTGCTGGAGACCAGCCGCTGGGCTACACGCTCAAGAATGTCCCTGATTAAAAAAACAAGGATTAGCCTCTTTCTAATATGTTTCCTTGGTCTCCACATTCTTAGAAACAGATACTGGTCTCCGTTGGAAGAGAAAAATGAAGAAAGCATAGTAGCAGCAAAGGCTTTTATTTTTAGAGTATATCATGTTAGAGGGACCATGGAATAGAAAAAAAAAAGTATGTGTGTCAGACATAACATTATACAATGACAATACAACAGTTAATGGGATTCAGGACCTATTCTACAGAACTCAGTGATGTGGAGCAGTAGATAAAAGTGATTTCCATAGATCACACACTCTACTTACAAGGCAGTGTGCTCACTGCTTTAGATACATATGTGATTTAATTCACAAACCTTCCAAGGAGAAGTATTTAATCACCCCTTTTACAGAGAGAAAATTGAGGATGAGAGAACTATAAATAACTTGTCCAGCATGTAAGAGACGGAGCTGGGATTCAAACCTGGTATATCCAACACGGAACTTTTTTTTCATTACTATCTTATAAGGTTGAAACTTCTCCTTTATTAATCTTTGAATACTTGAATTTATATTCTGACAATTACTGGTGCTAATTTTATTATAAGACTATGGCTTTGAATGGAGATTCCATTCACCAATTAACAAATTAATATAAAAACACATGGGATATTACATTTATTAATGCTTGACCTCTGTATAGCCACTATAAACAAACTTGTCAGAATATTATCTAAGTTCATCTATTAAAGTCTTAATTTTAAAAATTAGATACCATTTTAGAGTTAGAGAGGTATATATGAGGTGACATTCCAGCTTTTATTCATGTCAATGAATATAAATAATTTAATGTTTTTAAAGGGCAAATCTGAGTGAATTGATGCTTAGAAAGTAAGTTTATAATATGAAGTTTAACTTTGAAGCACCTGCTTTTTGGTTAATATACCTAGGAGAGATTTGAATGTGATCAGTAGTTACTTGGTTTTTTTTGCCATAGCATAGCCTTAAAAAAAAAATCTTTAAGTACCTTATGAGTTTATTTTTTAATTACCTTTCATACATAACAGTCTTTACAATGGCATTATTTAACATCCGAGTGCCAATAGTTTACCTTCTGTTGTGTGAAGAGAGGAAGACATAATTGTTTTTGGCTTCCAATCAATGATAAAGTGTGGGGGAGTATAACAGATGCTGAGTGTTTATTTGTGCATTGTGAGGTACTGTAGGAGGAGTGAGCCACGATATGACTGTCCTAGATAAACAAGCTGTGTACCTATGTGCAAGGCACATTTCAAATGACTTTTTTCCCACATCCTTTCCAGGTTGCGAAAATGCAGAACCTGAAACCTAAGGAACAACAGTAGTGGGAAGAAGGGATATCAAATATTTTACCTCTTTAGTTATTCTGCTTAATTTTCCGTGACACTTTACTTATAACTTTTTCCCTCTGTGCTACTTCAAAGCATTTATTTCTTCAGATTGAATACCACAGTTCAAAAGGACATCTCTCCTTATTTACAAGGAGTAATAAGATGGGGTTGAATTTTCTAATGTAGATGGGATGTTTTACAAGACCTGAGTTTATGATAAAGGGAGAAATTTACTCCCTTAAATACATTTATGCATCCTGTTGAGAAAAAGGAGCAAAATTATAGGATCTCAGAATTTGAATTTCCCTCATCATTTAACCTACTAGATTTATAGATCAGAGAACTAAAGTCATATAGTGAAAGAGTGAATAGTAGAATCTACTTTTTCAGCTTCCAGTGTAGTTTTCCTTAATAGTTCCAATAGGGCTTTATGCACATTCCAAGTCTATCTTATTAAAAGCAATGAAAACTAAGGAATATTTTCTAGCCTAATAAATTTCCATCCAGCTCTAGAATAGTCTCTCCTTAAACAATGTATGGAATATTTGGAATTTTCTTTACAAGATTTCTGCCTTCCTTTATTACTTATGTTTATCATGTTGCAAGACCTACGTAACACTGATATATTTGATTTTAGCCAAGGTGCATGCAACCCAGAGAGGGTTTGTGGGAGTAGATACCTGACAGTTTTTTATTGTAAAGAGGGAATTCTTAAGTGCCAATTTGCAGCTGCTTTCCCTCTCCAACCTTCCTCTATTTCTTCATTGTAGACTCAAATATTATAAAATGTGGATAGTGTAAGTTAGAAGTAAATTGTATTTTGAAGATTTGGGGTAGATTTTTTTGCAATTTCTTGGTTTAGTTATTATGACCTCTTGTTTTACATTTAATTAGCTACATATTTCATATTACACATGTACTTCAAATATATCTGACAATGAGTAAGGCAAATTTTGAAGATAAGGTGTGAGATATAGAACAGGGAGATTCTAGGCCTGTGAGAAATTTTTGATGAGGTTTGTGATGAAGATAAATCTTATGTGTCATTTCACTGCAGTAGTAAAACAGGGGACACAAAAATCACCTGCCTGTACTGAGGAATGCATTTTACGGGGTTGGTAATTCAAGTCTTCCTAGTCCATTGTTCATTGTCTATGGAATACACTTTTCAAATATACCAGTGGCTCCACCAAACTCACATTCATGTGAGAAATCATGGCAGTGATTATTTTAAACAAGTATTAGAATTCCAAAACAACCAGAATAAAAGTCTAGTTTTGAAAGGCCTGAGAAGTAATTTGCTTAGTAGCAGCAAAACTTACTGCCCAGAAAAAAAAAAAACTAATACTGCCAGCATGTAAGATTTGTATAAGTAAAATGCTAAGATGCAGTATGATAAAATGGAAAGGTTCCACTTTCAAATAGTAAATAAGTTGATGTATTGATGATGACTCACATCATGATAAAAAGGTTAGATATAATAAACTGAAAAACAACAGCTTCTCTTTCCAAGTTGATGAGTCAACAGATTTCACCAATATGTGTCATGTTATAGCATTTGTAAGATTTGTAAATGATGTTGAAATTCAAGAAAACTTTTCTGCTGTAAAGAACTGCATGAAACAAGCAAAGACAATATTTATTTAAAGTTTTTAAACAAAAGATTTGTCTTGGAGGAACTGGGTTGGTATCTGTAGTGATAGGGCCCTTTCAATGTTTGGTTTCTTGGAACATTTTACCTATTGTAAAATAACGTCACAACACCTTGCTTCTTTCATTGATCGGTGCTGTTGTCAAAAAGAAATTCTTAGAAATAAAATTTTTTAAAAAATTCCAGATGATGGTACAAAATGGCAAATTTTATTAAACAATGGCAGTTCACTCATGAATGTTTTAAAAACCCTGGAAAAATCTGGAAAAGAGCTCATGACTCTCCTGCTGTATATAGAAATCTGGTAGTTTAGCAGAGTTCTTAACAGGGCATTTAAGTCAAAAGGTAAATTTAACATATAGAAATCTGTATTTCTATATGTTAGAAACAGGGCATTTAAGTTGAGATGTCGCTGAGTGTTTTGAAGATGAAGTATGGCTACAGAAACCTGTCTACTTAGCACACACCTTTTTTTTTCTTTCTTTTTTTTTTTATCACATGAACCAGTTGAGCGAGTCCCCACAAGGCCATTCAGAAAATGTTTTGACTTAAAATGAGAGTCTTAGATTTGAAATAAAACAGAATCCTTTGAAAAACTATGTTTCAAAAGGGTATCTTGAAATGTTTCCACTGTCACTTGGTCCTGAGAGTGAGGAAAGATATTCGCAGATCTCAAGTCTTATTGAAAACCAGAGGAGCCACAATAAAAAATGAACAGTATCTTCCCCATTACCCCATTTCACCGTAAGTGCATAAGGGGGTGACAATTCTTTCTTTGAATCTCTATTTGGAAAAAAGACGAAGAATTTTGTGAACTGCAGTCTGATAATACCAAAGAGAACCAAAGTTTTGCTACCCTGAAGCTGCCTTTTTGGGATATTGATTTTAAGCTGTTTATTAAGAAACAAGACTCAGAAAGAACCTTGACTCTCCCACCCCTTCCTGCTCAAGAGATTCAGATAGAAAAACCTGCTTCAAGATCTTAGGATGTTCACCTTTAGCCTAATTTGAATTAAATTATGGTAAATAGGAGAGCTTCAGGCTGGGGCCTATTACCAGATACCCCTGTGTCCCATTGTTTCTAAATAGTCTAGCAAGAATTTGTCTGCCATGTGCCTTCTGCTCTTCTTCAACTACCTGTAAATCACCTATTCTCACTTCTGAAATCTAATATTGCTTCTCCACATTTTCTCCTTTGTTCAAAATGTCATATACATCCAATGTTGCCTCACTGTCTTTGGAATTTCCATGCCTATGTGAATTCCCCTTGCACATGTATTAAAAATTTGATTTTCTCCTGTTAATCTCTCTGTTAATTTGATTATTAGCCTAGCTAGAAGAATTTAGAAAGTGGGAAGAAAAGAAGTAAATTTTTTAGCCCTACAATATATTTAAGATAAAATTTACCAATCCATCCAAAGACAGGTTCTCAATTTCTGTGAAAGGAAAATAACTCGACATTCACAGGAAAGCACTGAATAATTTGCTGCAGTTTATAACTCTTAGATGTGTAATTTCATTCTTAACAAGAAGCAAGATGTAGGATAAAAATTATCTTATATCAGTTGAAAATGAGATTTTTGTATACTTATCTGTGCAGCAAAAACAAGCACAGGTTTTGTAATAGAGAGGTTAATTATTTTTGGCTTAACTATAATGCTTTATCTATTTGTATGTGTGTGTTTCCAAAGAAGATATTTAAAAACACATATGTATAATAATTGTGTAATTGCTAGCCTATATTTGAGCCTGATTATGTCACTCAGTGGGGGAAAAAATATGTTTTTTCAGTCTTGTAAAAAGTTTACCCTAATATTATATTTTTATTCATATTGCTTTGGAAAAGGTTTTAGTAGATTAATTATTAAAATCACCAATTTTAATAATTTTTCTGTTGTAAATAATGTAAATTAAAATCAATTTACAACCTTTAATTTAAATCTACCTTTAGAAATAAAAAATTCTATTTTGACTTAAGCCAGTTATTTAATAGAAATTTATTGTTATTTTGTTTTCTTTATGAAAGAAAAAAAGATGATCTCATAAATAACAAGCTATATCTAATTTCATGATTTTTTCTCAGAAAAATTAAACTATAAAAGTCACTTTTAGTTTTCAATAGGGGTAAAATAAACTTCTCTTGCACATATCACATATCATATCTCATTAGTATCTCACACTTTGAAATCTGTGATAAAACTTTTAAGCCTACTTGGATAAGATTTTTAAAAGTCAAGTAAGAAATCTAAAAACAAAGAAGAAAAACTAAAATTTTCTCCACCTATACTACTGACTTGTATTAAAATTGGTATCTTCTTTGGGGAGGGAAAGTACACATAAAGAGTAGCCAAAATAAAAAGATTCACAGAAAAATGACTATCTCTATTCAAAATAGCACTGATTCATATACATATTAAATCTACATTGTTCTTCAAAGGCCGTCACAATGGGTTCAAAGTGGCGAAATATACAATATATGTTGATGGAAAAAAGTCACAGAATAGAAAAGAAAGGGATAGAAGCGAATGGTCCAGTTGTATACCAAAGACAGTGCAAGAGCAAGTGTTTATGGCTGGGATTAAAATGAATCTAAGACGCTCCATTATTTCTGTACTCAAGGTGAGTGCTAGCAGTGTTAGCATTTTTACCATGATTCAGATTTTTTCATAGCCATTAATTAATGAGTATAAGTATGTCTTTGCTGACAGTAAGTTTAAAGAAATTGAATATATCGAACACATTATTTTTTCCAAACATATTTTATATCTTCCCTTCGCCAAGTTGTACAGTTTATAGAATATTTGAGCATAACAAGAAGAATTTTGTAAATTATAACACATCTAAGATATAATTTTCACTTTTGCAAGCTAGTTATATCAATTAGCAAAATTAGCGTGACTATAACTCTATATAACTCTGGAGCTTGAAATTTAAGAAGTCAACAGAACACCCAATTATCTCAACCCAAAAAGGCCTTTGCCAAAACACATTGGATTAAAGTTATCAAAAATCAATGACAAAGATAGAATTGTCAAGGTAGCCAGGGAGAAGAAAATGGTAACATACAAAGGTAAACCCATTAGATTATCATCGGACTTCTCAGCACAAACCTTACAAGCCAGAGAGGAATGGAATCAAATATTTAAACTATTAAGTAGAAAGAACTACCAGCCTAGAATAACGTATCCAGCTAACCTCTCCTTTAGATACGAAGGAGAAATTACGACATTTCCAGACATATAAAAATTGAGGAAATTCTCCAATAAAAGACCTGCACTATGGGAAATACTGAAAGGGGTCAGTTCACATGAAACAAAATAACAACAACAACAAAAATACATAATTAGGAGTAAAGTGACTATCAGACAAATAGAAGCAGTGGAGTGCAACCCTAACTACGAACAGGGCATTATAGCTTAAATAATAAGTGAACTGTTATAACAAGATAGTAATGAACGTTCAGCATACATAGGGACAAATTGAGACAACAATGACTAAAAAGAGGAGGATTCAAAGATCCAAATTCGCAAAAGAGAATGGAGATAAGGCACGTGCAGAAGAAAATGCGCAACTGTATATATACCACTATCCTTTTCATATTTGTAATGGTAACCACACACCAAAAATTCAGAGCTGAAGTATACAACATAAAACTAGAAGAACCAGAAGGAAAACCCACAAAAGCCAACCAAAATAAAGAGAACAGAAACACAAGGACGAGGAAGCAATAGAAACGTCAAGCTACCAGAAAGCAAAAGGTAAAATGGCTATAAGAAGACCTCATATTTCAATAATCACCCTAAATGTAAATGGACTAAACTCACCAATAAAAAGGCACAGAGTTGCAGAATGGATCACAAAATAATACCCAACCATATGCTGTCTCCAGAAGACACATCACAGTTCCAAAGACAAATATAGACTCAAAGTGAAAGGGTAGAAAATGATATTTCAAGCAAATGGCATTCAGAGAAAAGCAGGAGTAGCGGTACTAATATTAGACTAGACTTCAAAATAAAAAAGGTAAAGAAAGATACTAAGGGACACTTCATAATGATAAAGAGAACCATGCACTAAGAAGACATAACAATTATTAACATCTATGCTCCCAATCAGGGAGCCCCAAAATATGTAACACAATTACTAACAGAACTAAAGAGAGAAACAGACCAAAACACTATTGTAGTAGGGGATCTAAATACCCCACTGTCAGATATAGGCAGATCATCCAAACAGAAAATCAATAAGGAAATAACATCCTCAAATGATACATTATACCAACTGGAAATAATTAACATTTACAGAGCCTTCCATTCCCAAACGGCTATTTATACATTCTTCTCTAGTGCACATGGAACATTCTCAAGAACTGACCACATACTAGGACACAAAGATAACCTCAACAAATATAAGAGGGTTGAAATCATACCCACCATATTCTCTGATGATAATGCTTTGAAACTAGAGACCAACTGTAAAAAGAAAGCAGGAAGAAGCACAAATACATGGAGATTAAACAACATACTACTGAAGAATAACTGAGTCAGAGAAGAAATAAAAAGAGAGATCAAGAGATACATAGAAATGAATGATAATGATAAGTACAACATATCAAAACTTTTGGGACATGGCAAAGTGGTCAAAGAGAAAAAGTTCATATCCTTACAGGCCTACCTCTAAAAACAAGAACGAGCCCAAATAAACCACCTAACTCTTCAACTTAAAAAACTAGAAAAGGAAGAACAAATGAAGCCTAAAGTCAGCAGAAGGAAAGAAATCATCAAAATTAGAGCAGAAATAAATGAAATTGAAAACAAAAAAACAATACAAAAAGTAAATGCAATAAAGAGTTGGTTCTTTGAGAAGGTTAATAAAATTGACAAACCCCCTTTTTTTCTCTAAAGAAAAAAAAAGGACACAAATAAACAAAATCAGGGATGAAAGAGGGGAAATTACGACTGATATCACAGAAATACAAAGGATCATACAAGAATACCATGAAAAAGTATATAACACCAAATATAATAACCTAAAAGAAATGGACCAGCACTTGGAGAGATACAATGTTCCTAGATTGAATCAAGAAGAACTGAAAAATCTAAATAGATTGATCAGCAGTATGGAAATTGAAACAATCATCAAAAACCTACCAAAAAGTAAAAGTCCAGGACCAGATGTCTTCACCACTGAATTCTACCAAACATCCAAAGAGAATTTAATAGCTATTCTCCTCAAACTCTTCCAAAAAATAGAAAAGGACATATAAACTCCTTTTATAAGGCCAATATTACCTTGATACCAAAACCTGATAAAGATAACACAAAAAAGAAAACTACAGACTCATATCTCTCATGAACACAGAGGCAAAAACGCTAAATAAGATACTAGCAAACCGAATACAGTAACATATTAAAAAGATTATATGCCATGATCAAGGGGGCTTCATCCCAGGGGCAAAGGGATGATTCAACATATGCAAATCGATTAATGTGATACATCATGTAAACAAAATAAAAAATAAGAATCATATGATCATATCAATAGATGCAGAAAAAGCCTGTGACAAGATACAGCATCTATTTATGATCAAAACCCTTCATAAAATCAGTATAGAAGGAAAGTACCTTAACATAATAAAGGCCACCTATAATAAACCCTAAGTCAACATTATACTTAATGGCGAGAAACTAAAAACCTTCCCTCTAAGATCAGGAACAAGGCAAGGCTGTCTACTATCGCCACTGTTATTGAGTATAACATTGGAGGTCCTGGCAAGTGCAATCAGGCAAGAGAAAGATGTAAAAGGCATCCAAATAAGAAATGAAGAAGTCAAACTATCACTATTTGCGGATGACACGATTCTCTATACAGAAAACCATAAAGACTCCACAAGAACACTACTAGAAACAATAAGCAAATACAGTAAAGTTTCTGGTTACAAAATCAATGTTCAAAAACCATAAAGTTCCTATACTCAACAATGAAGTGTCAGAAAAAGAAGTGGAAAAAAAATAATTCCTTTCACAATTGGAACAAAAAGAATAAAATATCTAGGAATAAATTTAACAAAACATATGAAGGACCTATTTAATGAAAACTACAAGATCCTATTAAAATAAATTGAAGAAGATACAAAGAAATGGAAAGATATTTCATGTTCTTGGGTAATATAGTTAAAATGCCCATATTACCTAAAGCATTATACAGATTTAATGTAATCCACATCAAAATCCCATCGGCATTTTTTAAAGAAATAGAACAAAAAAAATCATCAGATTTGTATGGAAGCACAAAAGACCCCAAAATGCCAAAGCCATCTTGAGAAAAAGTATGAGGCTGGAGGCATCACTCTGCTCGACTTCAAATTATATTACAAAGAGACAGTAATCAAAACGGTGTGGTATTGCCAGCAAAACAGACACATTGATCAGTGGAACAGAATCAAGAGTCCAGAAGTAAACCCATATTTATATGCACAGATAGTTTTTGACAAAAAAGCTAAAAACATACAGTGGAGAAAGGAAAGCCTCTTCAATAAATGGTGCTGGGAAAATTGGAAAGCCACATGCAAATGAATGAAAATAGGCTGTTGTCTATCACCACATACCAAAATTAACTCAAAATAAATTAAGAACCTGAACATAAGACCTGAAAAAATAAAATGCATAGAAAAAAACATAGGAAGTAAACTCAAGGACCTTGGACTTAAAGAGAATTTTATGAATTTGACCTCAAAGGCAAGGGAAGTAAAAGCAAAAATAAATGAATGGGACTACATCAAACTAAAAAGCTTCCAATCAGCAAAAGAAACCATCAACAAGGTAAAGAGACAATCAGCCAAATGGGAAAATATATTTGCAAGCAATGCCTCCGATAAGGGCCTAATATCCAAAATATACAAAGAACTCATATGACTCAATAACTACAAAAAACCAAATGATCCAATCAAAAAATGGACAGAGGATCTGAACAGACATTTCTCCCCAGAAAATATACAAATGGCCAACAAACACGTGAAAAGAGGCTCAACATCGCTAGTTATTAGAGAAATGAAATCAAAACCACAATGAGATACCATCTCACACTTGATAGAATGGCTATAATCAACAGGACAAGCAATAACAAATGCTAGAGAGGATGCGGAGAAAAAGGAACCCTCATACACTGCTGGTGGGACTGCAAATTGGTACAGCCACTATGGAAAACAGTATGGAGGTTCCTCAAAAAACTAAGAATTGATCTACCATATGATCCAGCAATCCCTCTACTAGGTATTTACCCCAAAGACTTGAAAAATCATATTCATAAAGATATTTGCACATCAATGTTCATAGCAGCATTATTCACAGTGGCCAGGACATGGAAGCAACCAAAGTGTCCTACGATAGATGATTGGCTAAAGAAGCTGTGGTACATACATACAATGGAATATTACTCAGCCATAATAAAAGATGAAATACAGCCGTCTGTGACAACATGGATGGACCTTGAGATAATCATGCTAAGTGAAATTAGCCAGACAGAAAACGTTGAAAATCACATGATATCACTTATATGTGGGATATAAACCTAAAAGCAACAAAGGAACAGGACAAACAGAGACTCATGGACTACAGACTAGTGGTTACCAGAAGGTAAGGGGTAGGGGAGGAAGGAGGATGTAGAGGGAGTAAAGGAGGTCAAATATAGCAGGGTATGGGAAGAGTGAAATGGGTAATGAGTATCAAATATATGGTAGCTGAAGGAAACTGGAATTTGGGTGGTAAACACATAATAGAATATACAGATATTAAATTATAATGTACACCTGAAAATTATATAATTGTATTAACCAATGTTACCCCAATAAACTTAATAAAAAAAAGAGAGATCTGAGGAATATGAAACAATGTGATTAAAAATATAATCCTGGCAGTATTAGTAATTCATTATTTCCTGAATGATGAACACATATGAATACAATTTCCCCTTGATGAGTTTAGAATTTAATACTTTCTTTCAAAGGAAAAAAGAAAAAGAAAAAAAAGCACGGAGATTTAATCATTGAAGGTTGAGGTCAAAGAGGCTGCAGCTATGCAAAGTATTTCAGTCCTCCATTGGTCTTGATAATACTGATTACATTTCCGTAGTTAAGACCTTTTGTTTCCTGCAAAAAAAAATTAAAGATTGTTTAAATTAAAAAATTTCATCTAACTGTTAAAAGACTATAAAAATATGACAGAATTTGGACAAACAACTCTTCTTATTTGTATTCTGAGGAAAGAAATGTGATAAGGATAATTGCAAATTGTAAAACCACTTTCTTCAGTTCTGCCATGTGGTTTCAATTTAAGATAGCCTTTGATTATCTTCTCCCAGGAAGTGCCTCTTGCTCATATTTTTTCACAAACTGTAGTTATGGGAGTATATAATCAATGTCATATGAATTGAAAAAACTTAATGTATAACATTTGGAAATTTAGAAAACTGATTTTAATATGAAATTCATGAGTAACTCACAACCCGACCTGTTGACATGGGTATCTATGAGTCTAACAAAATGAACTCAGCTAAAACAGAATTCTTCTTTGAATTGAAAAAATTTAATGTATAACATTTGGAAATTTAAGATATGTGATGTCTTACTTTGATACATTTATATACTCTAACATAATTGCCACTGTAGTGATATTTATCACATTACATAATTATAGTACAATATAATGTCTATATTCATTATTTTGTGCATTAGATCTCTATGGCTAATTTAAAACTCCTTGCAAGTTTGTGCCCTTAAATACCATCACCCCTCATTCCCTGGTGACCACAATTTTATTCTCTGTGAAACAGAATTCTTAATTTCTATACTAAACTCCTCCATTTCCATACTTCTCTCAATCTTTCCCATTGGATAGTAAAAGGCATCATTCTTTGGCTTAAATCATCAAGGAGTCTTCATTGATTTTTTCATTATTTATTACTCACCATATTAGCAAGTCATATGAGTTTGTTCTGTCTCTAAAACATATCACTAATCTGATTATTTCTCCTTATCTAATTTCTACTTTAGTATATCATCATCATCTCTTGCCTCCTAATTACAATGGCTTTCTGTATTCTCAACAGTCTATTTTTTCATAGCAGTCAAAGAAATATTTTCAAACATAAATATATTTATGGCATACCCCTGTTTACTATCTTCTGATATCTGACCCTGCTTAACTCTGTGACTTGATCTGATATTATGCACTCCCTCACTCACTGGAAGGGGCTAACCTTAACCATCTGAACTTAGGTAACCACTCAATTATTCTCCCTCTTATACACATAACAATATTTTTCAAGGCACAATATGATTATTCCTATGATTTTTTACTGCTTATTTATTTACTTAAGTTGTTTTTTCTCCTGATTATTGATAAGAGCAGACAACTTATCTTTTTATTATCACTTTACCCTAAATGCTTACAACAGTACCAAATACAGAGTAAATTCAATAAATACTTCATGAATAAAGTATAAATGAATAAGACATATTGGTAATGTGTTTTACCTTGCTAATTGACTCCCATTCTCAGAACTATGTTACATAATGTAACGTAATATGATGTCATATAATGTAACATAAGATAATGTAATATAATGTAGCATAACATAATTATTCTTTTTTTTTACTTTGTACTGTATTAATACATGAGATCATGAACTAAGACTTAAAATTAGAAGTTTTGTAAGTTGTACTTGTCTCAAACTTCTAATTGCCTTATTTCTATTTTTTTTAAGTACTTGTCATACTGTAATATAAGTTAATTTACTTATTTATTATGTTTTACTTTTTTGTCTACCTTATCCAATTATAATATATACCATATGGTCAGAAATCTTGTCTATTTGTTTACATCTGAATAACTTTGCCATTTAAAATACTATCTGGTACATAGCAGATGCCCAACAAATATTTGTTGCTAAATAAATTTTTGACAACCTTAACTTTCTAATTTCTTGATAAGCATGGAAAATACTTCAAAGTTCATGAAAGAAATGGTCTCCTTTATTTTCACCCTAATTTTTCATCAAGAACTCATAGTTAACATATTACACAATTTTTTAAAAATTTTATTTTATTATTAGTTTTAAGAATGCAGTACATTAGTTAGACATTTATATAGTTTATGAAATGATTCCCCGCTCTTTCTCTCCTCTGGCTCTACCCCTAGCCATTACATTACTGCTGACATATTACACCAATTTTTGAGTAAAGATTTAAATGATGTAGAAAAAATAAGCAGAACCCTTTGATGTTCAAACTTATTATTAATATAAAATTAGAATGGATTTACCCCAAAATGGATCAAAAGAGATATAGGCCCTCTAAATACTTCCTTGAAAAGATTCTGAACCTTCCCATAGTAGTAAGCTAAAGAAAGAAAACACTATTTCCTTTAACTAAAATTATATAATTTTCTTAAGCATGACTTCTTCTACCTGTATCTACTGAGTTACACAAGCTAATATGATGCTTTAATTTCATAGTATTTTATTCATTTAAATGCCACATCTTGATCTGAGCTATTTTAAGCATATAAATAGACTCTATTTTAAAATTATTCACATGCCAGAATTAGATTTGCTATTAGAAAACTAATTTATGTACCTTAGTGCCAACAAGAAAGTACATTATTTAATCTTTACTGGAATGTTTCTTGGTAATTCACTGTACTATTACTTGGTAATTCATTGTATTATTATGAGTCATTTAATATTCATTAGCATTTCCTAGAAAATACATTCGGATTTGCAATTACTAAATATTCATTTGTCACATGCTCTGTTTAGTAAGGAATATAAACAATTCTTAAGCCATGTTTACTGCATTCCCATAACTTGTAATCTGTCGTGATCACATATAAATTTAACTAACTGCAATAAAAGACCATATATAAATTGTTGACCATTGGTGGTACAGAAAACACGTTATGTAAGACTTCAGAAGAGGCACAAATAACTCCTAAAGTAAAGGAGGCTTAATAAGAGAAGTAGGCCTTGAGCTGGGCTTTGGATTATAAGTAATTAGATAAACTGAGACTAGAAATTTAAATAAAAGGTTTGAACTGATCAAAATGAATATAACTGGACTGAGTGGACTCATCTTGGCAAAAGTGTAAGGTTTTCACAGAAGAATGTGAGAAAGGTAAGTTAAGGATGTGACTTGAATGACAAGCCAAGGACATTGGACCTTAAATACTTAACTGTCACATTATACTAGAGACATTTGGAGAGATAGTATTGTGATACCATATGGAGTGGTTTGGAGAAGCAAGAGATTAAAAGCAGAAAACCAATGGAGAACATTTGGCAGCGGACCAGTTTTGAATTAATAAAGACCTTGACTAGAGATATTAATGATGTTAATGGAAAATGACATTTTATTTTTTCTCTTGATTCCATCATTTTTTTCTGGATGAATTTCATCAAAGTATTCCTGGAACTTGAAATCCATGTCTTCCCTGAATCCAATTCTGCAAGTCTGAATAAGCGAAATGAGTTTCATAAACTTGATATGAACTCATTAACTTCAGTGAAAGTGTGAAAGGCTGCAGTCTTACTTTTCTCAGTAAAGTGGGTTGTCTATAATAAAACACCTATCACTTCAGGGATTTTAAATTAGCAAGCCATCTGGCAGAAAACAAATTAATGAGGACAGCAATACTCATGAGGGAGAGTTTGGTTTGACTCAGTGGGCTAAACAACATTGAAGATGATCTGTTTTTTTTAAGTTAAAGTTTCAGTTCTTATTAAAATATAATACCTCTAAGGATCACATTTTTAATAGATTTCTGTGTTGTAAAACCAAAATTATCCATGCAAAGATGGGTAAGTAATTATGAATTAGATGTAGGCTCCATTGATTAGTTCAGGTCTAGATAATACCATGTGACAGTCTCATCAGGTGTTCCGATTTGTCCTTACCATAAGACATCTATTAAGGCCCATTAGTGCACTATTAAAATTACTTGACTGCAATATCTTCTTAATATGTCTCCCTTGATGATCCAGGCCTATCATTATTTAAGAAAAACAAAACAAAACTTAGTGTTGATGGAGGTGGGAGGGTTTATTCATTGCTAGCAGATAGAAAGGTCATTGATTTAGCTTTTCAGAAATACAATTTGGCAATATTCTTAAAATCAAGAAGTATTTCTAACTTTTCACCTATTAGTCCAATTGTGGATTTACCCATATAATAATTAATTAATTAATAAAGTGAAAAAAATCTTGATTGTCTAAGAGTAGGTCAATAAACCATGGCAAATTTGTAGGCTGAAAGATTATTATCAGGCTTATGACAGTTGGGAGGTTTTAAAGAGACATTGGACAAGGAGTAAAAGCAAGGGACTCGTTTATTTGAGCTTCATATTCACAAAGAGTCTGAAATGTGGATTTTTCACTTTCTACTCTCTGAAATGTGGATTTTTCACTTTCTACTTATATATATATATATATATATATATATATATATATATATATATATATATATATATATATATGTCTTAGTTTTAGTTCTCCCATAAACAGAACCTGAGATGCAAATTTCGGTATAGGTATTTTGTTTGGAAGTCCATTCCAGGAAGCTGGAGAGAACAGGGAAAATGTGACATGAAATAGGAAAGAAAACAGTAAAACAATAAAAATTATATTCTTGAGGTCACAGCTGTAAGCAATGATATATATATGCATGCGTGTGTGTGTGTGTGTGTGTGTGTGTGTGTGTGTGTGTGTGTGTGTGTGTAACTTTAAAAATTGTTTCATACTACCTGATGGAAATTCTTCGATGGTAGACTTACAAGTAATATTTCTATATATTTTTGTAATATCCAAATTTTCTATGATGAATATATATCACTTTATAAATAGGAAAGCAAGTAATAAATGCTGTATTAAAAAAACAACACTATGGAGATAAGCGACTCATACAGTTGTAATGCTCAATCCATTTTAATTTGGTACATAAAGCACAGCAATGTAGGACATCTAATAATAAGCATCTTAACACAAATGACAGATGGATTTTTTTTCCCAACACTAAAATTCTTCCTGGCTGTTCAATTTATTTAATGTAAAACTCTTTTTATTGCTGCTAAGTAATTGTACTTTGCTATTCTTTATGCTATTTGGCTTCCTAGACACCTGAGATAGTTGTTATATGCAATCTGTTATATATACAGACACTTGTATTCCAAAGGGACATCATACTGTCTCAGTTTGAGTTCTCCCATAAACAGAACCTGAGATGCAAATTTTGGTACAGGTATTTTGTTTGGAAGTCCATTCCAGAAAGCTGGAGAGAACAGGGAAAACGAGATATCAAGTAGGAAAAAACCCCAACAAAAGTACGTTTTTGAGATCACAGCTGTAGGCAATGGGCTCAATTCAGCCAGGTCCTCTGATAAATATACAGAATGCCTCAGCGTCCTTACAAAGGATGGCTAGGGTATTTATGCATCAGATTCCAACACTCCAGCATTAACACTCCTGCACTGCTGGACAATGACTGCATGTGAACTAAGTGGGCTTCCTGCATCTTTGCTGAAAATTATAAAACAGGGTTGCAGCAGGATGGACAGCTCATGCTTGAAGAGGAGTACTGTCAGCACGTAAAAAGATATGTTTCAGGCCAGCGAAAGGTTCTGCTCTAACCCATACTTACACCAGATTTACTTGTAACTCACTCACTCTTCAAGGTGGTAATCAACCATATTCTCTTAATAATACGCAGTAATTAGGGTTATTGCTGCAGCTTTCCCTGAGAACATAAATAACATTCATTATCATCATCCTCTACCACTCATTCTGGATTGTCCTTACCTTTGTCCAGCATTCTAGATATTTGTCAGATGATGATCTTCTTCCCTGAGGAGTCTAAGACTTTGGTTGCCTTTTCTTGTCAATGCCCGTTTGGTGAGAAATGCTCTATTAAGTCTTCATATTTTGGTGGGCTAGTTAAGATCTTTATTCCTGAGGGATCTGATCATTTGGCTGTTTTGCTCTAGTCAAGCTGTGGAAACTGCAAATTTTCTTTTACTCTTACCAGGCATTGAGGCTCCAAGAGATATTTCAATAACTCTCCAAGTTCCAGACACATTCCTCCCATTCTGATTATGTAGCAGTAAGTCTAGCTCTTCCTGATAATTGGAGTTAATTTTTCCCTCACCAGAAGGATAACTCTTTTCTTTGTCTGCTAGTCTTCTGACATATGATATGCCAAGTGACCAAACAGCTGTCATAGCTTCAGTTTCAGTGAAAGTGTTATTGTGTCCAGTGGTAAAAGTGCTCCTCTCTTGGGAAATAAGGAATTCTAATTCAGCAGAGACTGAAGTTGTAGGAATGGGAAAGATATTTTCAAGTAGTTCTCTGGAATTAATAGCAAGAGGCCTAATTCTATACCTATGTCTTGATCGTAGGCACAAGCATTACAACGATTTTGGGTACAACGGTACTGTGTCAGTGCTTATCACCTATGTCTTTCAAGGACTGGTAAGATAGCATTTTACCTACCAACCTTTCACTAGTTTCTTTTTCCCACATTATTCTTCTGTATTCTACCTCAAACCTCCCCATACCTCAAAGTTGCAATATTTATTTTCTTTAAAAATCTATAACACCTTATTTATATCTCTGCAATACCCCTGCCTATTAGTATTAATTTGTGTATCACAATTGAAACTGTGGACCTGTGGTTGTCTTTGAGCATTGCTGCATTTAAAAAAGCACTCCTCTTATGCCTCCTTTTTTTCTTCTGATTTTATACTGTAAACACCTAAAGAAGAGCAGACACTTCCTCTCAGGGGAATGTAGTATATGGAGAAATAAAGGCCAACTGTCAGAAGTCGTCCTATCAGGAGAATCTGTTCAGAATCTCCCCTTAGAACATTAACTCCTTGAGGACAGGAACCATGTCTGATTGATATCAGTGCTATCTTCAGAACAGCGTCTGACACATAACAGGGACACAGTAAATAAATGAGTGAACAAATTGTGTACACACTATTTATCTCACAGTGGTGTTGAGAAATTTAAGAAATTTAAAAATATGTGTTACAAAGTATTATTATTATATTGTTATTTATCATGATCAACTGGTTGTTTTATTGAAAAAGAGGAACATATGGAGTAACTAATGGGAGCAAGATTGTTGGGACCTGAAATTAGCAATAATGTTGTCCATTCTGCATACTCGCTTTCTGAAAAAAAATTAATCATTATTGGTTGTAGGAGAAAGAAGATATCGATGCAAGAATACAGCAATAAAGAGATCATGTGTATGCTGGGAAGGCTGTGAGCCAGTGCTTATACAAAGAATGCAAATACCTGTCTCTTCTACATAGACATAAATATTGAGACATATATTATTATATCTCTTACACTTTTTATACTTTCTGTCCCATTCTGCTTGCTTCTATCATCCAAAGATGAAGGCAAATAGATGAGGTCTGAATAAGTTATCTCCAAATTTCAACCATACCCACATAAACTGATTTCTGGATCTTTTGTGCTATTAAAGGAAGCATATATTTGCTGTGAATATGGGATTCTTCTACGTTTATTCCAGGTTGAGTAGATTATTGGGTAATTAATTATCTGCTTACCCTCAGGGTCATGATTTATCACTTCACATCTTCAGGGTTATTGGGTCAAATGTGGAGGGACAGTATATAATGCTAATAACTGCCTGCTCTTTCCTCATAACTGGAGTCCATTGTATAGACTCCTTTGTAGATCTTTATAGCATTAGTGGATCTGCTCTCCAAGGGTAACTGGAGAAGATTGGTTTTATCTATACATATTTTTTTCCTTGTACATCTTAACCTTGACTCTCTATACCATTTATTAATCCTCTTTTTTGTATCCCATGTTATTCTAAGAAAATTAAATTACTTTCTTTATATTAAGAAACTAGTGCTAGTTGCATAGAATTTATTATAGTTATTAAACTATGATATATTTCTGTAATAACTAATATGGTGTATTCTAGATAGTTCTTAGGGCTTAGATAGAATGATTAAGCCAGATAGAAATGGTCTTCTCTAATATGGAGCCTTCATAAGGGAGAGAAAATAGAACAAGAAAACAATCAAATGCATGAAATTATAAATTGTGATTGATGCCATAAAAAAATAAATGAGTGGCTAAAATATAAAATAACAAGGAAGGTGGAGACACTGTAGAGGGGTTCTACTTTAGATAGAGCAATAGAGAAATATTTTTCTGATAAGATGACATTTAAACTGAGAATAAAATAAAGGGAACAAATAATCCATTTGAAGTGTCAAGGGGAAAAATTTTGATCTATATTGAGTGTCTAAAGGAAGAGAGAAAACACGAAAGGAGAACATAGAGAGGAAGCAGGAAACAGATCATGCAGGGTATTTTTCACCATGGGGAAGAGTTTAGTCTATTTATAAGTGAAAGAAAAATGATTATACAGTTTTAAACACCAAGATGATTATATTCATATTTAAAGGAGATGACCTTTGAGTGTAGAGAGTATGTTGGAGATGGGGGAAAGGAATGAAGAGGGGAAACCAACTAGGAAGCTGTTATCATAGCTGAAGAACGAAATGAAGCTATGCTGAACAAGGATGGTGACAGCACAGACAAGAAGATCCTAGAACATATTTGTAGGGAGAAAAGATAGACTTTGCCTGTATAGAAATTAATAGGAAATAAGTTTTGACTTGTTATAAGAAATAATTGCATCTTTATGTGACAGATTATATTATTGTTCAAAACTATGTCCTTAAGAAGATTTTACTTTCCTATTGCATTAACACCAGTATTGATTATGCCACTTGCTTTGAGAAGAGAAATGATACATGCTGCTTCTAAACAGAAACCTTAAGCTAGCTTATGGCTTTATCAGTGCTCTTTCCCTCTGCTGGAAGAACAGTATATCTCACACAGGAGCTCTCCTCTTGTCTCAACTCTGAAATAAAAAAATAAATAAAAAAGTAGGGCAGAGCCGCAGCTGATTCAAAAATATGTCATGTGAGTGGGGAATAAACCACAAAGATTTGAAGTTTGTTTATCACTGTAGCATAATTAGTGACTGATAAGATGTGTAAATATTCAAATCTCACTTTTTAAGTATTTTCTTACACTCAATTTTATCTATAGCAATGTTTTCCTATTTCTATTAGTTATTGCATAGCTCCAAGAAAAGTTTAGATGCTCGATACATCTATCTTCTGCCAAAATTTTCTAATATTTAATTTATCAGTATCTGGATATCTATTTCATCCTAATCCCAACATCGTTCTTTCTTTACCTTGCAATGTGGCACTGAAAAGAGAACATATAGACTATAATGATTTAGATCATATGAATAAATTTAATTCTTCTGGCAACATAAACCACTTAGAAGAATTCACTGCCACCATGTTACTTTCAATGTCACATAATTAAACTCTCATGTCCTTTAACTCTCCCTATACACCCCTCAAAAAAGGTATGGGGAATTGGGTTTGAAAGGGATCAGAATACACTATATCAAAATATGCCATTTTGGCCGAAGAATCATTTTGTGCTGAAGGCAATTAAGAAGCCGCAAATGTAGAAAAAGTTCTTTGCCCGTCCCCTATAACATAAATTTCCCTTTATGAAGGTGTTCCTCCTGCCTTTGCCCATACCAGGAGGAGGAAAATGACCCCTATTTTTGGAGACAGAAAGTTGGGTCTACACAAACAAACCTTATTAAAATAACATTTCTCTTCTATTCATTGTACCCGTATATTTATCTTCCCACAATTTGCAGCCCCTAGAAGGCCAAACTCCTTTTCCTTTGTTTTGTCATTTCTCTACAAATTTATCACCCTTTGTTAAGAAGATTAAGATGGTATATAAGCCCCCAAATTTAACTGCCCTTTAGAATTATTCATCACAGGGTTCTTTGTGTATGTGTTGCATGTATAAGTAAATTCTAGGTTTTCTCCTCCTATTACTCTTTTGTCAGTCTAATTTGCAAAACCCAGACATAGAATCTAAGATGGTAGGGAAAAAAGGTTTTTTACCCTCTCCTATATATTCCAATGTAATTATAGAACATTATTATTATTGGATTATGCCTCATATCAGACACAATTTCTACATACTCATGAGATAGAGGTATGCCTTTTTATTTTAGAGCATTTCACTTATACTTGATTGATTGACAAAATCAATTGGTAGAAATCTGAAGCATACAGGAAAAAATCTGAAGGATGAAACTAATTCTTAATCATCAGTTTTACATTATAGAATAAAGCTTTAAAAGTTGAAAGAGAAAATTCTCTGTAATGATGTTTTATTTTCTAATGAAATAGTTTATAATTTTAAAGATTATTACCTGGGGAGCACCACAGGAAATTAACGTTTAATATTAACGTGTTAAAGCTTGGCTCCACAGTACGAGGTTAAAAGGTAAGACTTACAGATAAATTTCTTCTGGTATGGCCACACAAATAGTTCTTGTTGAAGTTATACACATAGATCTCTTTTTTAAAAAGTTAATTGATGTAGAGATTTTCCTCCAAAGAATTCCTTCCAAAAGTTTTCCAATATTTTTTTCTTGATCATTCTAGTTTCTTTCTACTAATTTTCACCACTAAAGAACATAAACAATTTTCTTCAGACAGCAAAGCAAATAGTTTATTTCTATCAATTATGGAATATAAATTAGGATCAGTTTTTTATAATATCTCTCTGTTATCCCTTTCTAATATTCAACTAATGGAGAAATTGAGGCAATTTTTGTACTGAGAGGAAACTAGATTTTTAGATTATTTTTTTCCATGATTTGCAAATATGGGCATGCTATGTAAGTTTTTTCTGTTCCATTTATTTCATCTATAAGTGAAATATTTTTATCTTACCTAAAAATAATATGAAGGGAGTATGTGAGATTACATTTTTTTAGCATCTACCAAAGGCACAGGGCTAAAAACCATGATTCTATTAAACACACTGTTGACCATTTCTAACTGACCAAAACAATTTACCAATGTGGACTTGCTACATATTTTATTCATGTGAAATTCCATAAGATATTGACTTATTCTCCCATCCCCAAATCCAGTTATACTGAAAGGTAAATATTTAAATACTAAAATTAAATAGAAACTTTATATTAGAGGGCTACCTCTATGGTTAGTGTTCTCTCCAATTTAATTTTAAATCAGATTATTTTCATCTCTAAATTAAAATAAAGCCTAACCATCTGCTTCTTCATTTTCCAGTTCTAAAACATGGTTCTTCAGATAAAAATTAAGAGGATATTAAGGAGATTTAGGAGATGTTTAATAAAATGTTTCCTTAATTTTGTGGATTTTAAATCTCTCATTTTAATACTGATGATACTTCACTATCTATGCCCCAAGGTTATGTATATCTAACATTCTATCTTATCTTTGCAGGGTGCATTTCAAAAAAGTTATTTTCCCTAGTCAAGCTAAAAGCAGCCATCTAAAAAGCTGATACGGCAACCCCAACCAACTTTATTTCTCTCTGGCTCTTGCCTCTTGACAACTGACAACTATTTAACAGGTAAAATGTAATTCTTGAACTAGTTCCATGGATTATTTTTTTCCTACTTATGTTTCTTGTGTTAGGAGAGCTCCTGGGGGCCATGACAGATTTGGACACTATCTTCACTCCCATCATTGCCTGCAAAGAGATTTTGGTGATTCAAGCTGGGATACGATATTTTCAGATAGACCTTTATAAACTCGTAACAAGCCAGAGTGATGATTTTTATAAGACGTGCTTCAGTGCCCAACCACATTATTGCAAGATACAAGAAGAATTTTGGAAGACTTTCTTTAGGTTTCTAAATATTATGACTTCATTTCTTTCTCAGGACGTACGGAAAATGATCTCCCATTTTGTTTCAGTTGCTTTGCAGCAATAACTTTAAAAGTTTAATTAATTTCCCACATAGCTTTAAAATATGACAAAGTCTAATCAGCTCCAATTGTCTTACTCCTCAGGGGTTATAGAAGGGATTAAAAGGAAATATTCATAGACGAAGTCCCTATCTACTACAATCCTCTCCCTCACCTCAGTGACCCCAAGGTATATATCCTGATGGTTTAGAGTAATGAAGTTTTTCTCCAGCAATGCATTCTCTTCTCCTCCTTCTTCTCTCCCCACTTCTCCACCTCCTCTTCCTTCTTCAGTTTTTTCTTTTTTCTTTTTTGGTGTTCAGCAAGTAGAAATGAAATCTGTTCTTTTATGACTAATTCTAGCAGGTGAAGAAATTTGATCATTCTCTCTCTAATGACAAATGAGGTTTTATGTAAATAAGTACTTATTAATTTTATCAGTAGTGGCTATAAGATGAAAAAGATAATCATTTCTCTCTTTGCATTTTTATTTGATTTGGATTAATCTGTAAATGCAATCATTTTGCTCTTAAAAATGAAGAAATATGAATATCATGGATGTAGCAATCAGCATCTCAAAGTCTTAATAGGTTAGCATTAAATTGAATTGAATCTAACATTTGGAATATGTAATAGAAATAAGTGTTAAATATTATAATTATGCCCCCAAACCTATGTACTGCAAGTGTATAAATGCAGGAGATGTAGTTTTACAGAACCCTATATGATAGTGAGTTAAGTTTCCTTGATGATAATTAACACTGTGATATGTATGACTAAGAGGCTAATGTGACCTTATGTAACACTAACAAAAGTAGGGTGCCCAGAAGAAAGAATGTGATAGTTTAATTGTTCTCCGTACTTCTAGGGGATTCCGCCTCACTCTGGGGATACATTTTGTCTAAATAATCGAAACTATGAGATGACTTTAAATTTAATCAGTATCACATATTTTTAAATAGTTAGAAAAAAGTATTTATGGAATGAGGATGAAGTAGAGGAATATTATAGTTTATTTAATTGAAGGGCAGTTTAATGAGAAGTGACTATGTTCCATTTTTACCCTATCACACATTTCTCATGTCAAAATTTTAATTTAACTCAATTTATGCTTATTGAGTGTCTACTCTTTCCCAGAAATATAATGGGGTTGAAAACCAGAAATAGGTTCCAGTTCTGGCTCTTTCATTTACTATTACATGACCCTAGGCAAGTATTACACTTTTCTGAGTTATAGGATTCTCAACTATATTGTAGGAATGATCATACCTATTTTGCAGGGTGGTGCCAAGTATTAAATTATAATAATGTATGGAATGGAACAGAGGCCAACTCACAACAAGCATTTGACCTACCTTTGTGAGTACTGCTAGTATTAATAATCAATGCATTTAGTAGGTCCCTAGTGGAATGAACAAGGACCAAAATGTTAAAATTACTGATATGTTTCTATTAAAAAAACCAATAACTTTTTTGTTTCCCACATTCTTAAACTTTTTTGGTGCATAAATGCCTTGGAAATTCTGGTAAAAGCTATGAGTCCCCTATCCATAATGTGTATGCATGATCAAGTATGAACATATGCAAAAATTTTGTTAAATATTTTAAGAGATGACTTGGGTCACTAAAATCCTTTTCTTTGTATATATCTTCAATAAATAAAATTAAATTAAGTTGATAAATTAGAAATTTTGCAGAGAAGGGCAAGGAATACTCTACTACTACTGAAAAAAGTATTTGAGAATCCTATATATTAGGAATGCTGTTAATATCGTGCTTTCTATCTTTCTTAGTAATGATGCAATAAGGACAAAAGACAAAAGATCGAAGATGTTATCTCAAGCCCAATTAGAAATTAGAATTCATTGAGCAATATCCAAAGGACTTACTAAACATTCCCTAGATATAGGAGAGCAAATGAGTTGAAAATTAATTCTTGTTTATTTGCTGACTTATGGCCAATTTGTTTCCAAGCATTACATTGGAATCAATTTCAGAGTTTATGTTTTGTCAACAGAACAAGTCCCATTACACCAATTTTCTAAATCTTTGCAAGCCCATGGTCTCTTTTGATAAACATAATAATATTAATCTCTCATTTAATATCATTTAAAATATTTGAATAAACGTTAAGGTTCTGACCATTTTGAAAACACTTTTTGAAATTAAGTTGCTTCTTAAAGATTTCAACATGCCTCTCTCCACGTTCACTCCCCTGCGCCTTGCCCTCATTAACTCCAAAGCTTGTTATGCACTTAAATAATTTTTTTATACTTCTGGCTCAGAGGGAAGCAAAAATAAAAGAACTAAAGCAGTTATTCAAATTAGTCTAACCAACCTTTTCACTTTGGTTATGTGGTATTTAATGTCTTTGTCTGCCCAGGTATCCTCTTCTCTTCTGTTAACAGAACCTGGTTCCTGATCATAGGAGCAGCCATGTGACCCAAGTTGAGAGATTCATAACCCATAAATTGGATCCAAGAGATTAATCCAGGGGCGGGCATAAATCCTAGAAAGACATTTGGAATCACTCCCCTGGATTCTAAACTGAAACTAACAAGTCTGTGTGTTATGTTGGGAATGTTGTATACATATGCATGTGTAGGGGGTAGGGGAAGTCTCTGTTTTCTGTGGCCAAAGAGTTATATGGATATTACACCAGAGGATATTCCCTCATCACACAGACAGAATAAAGATGCGCATAGAAAAAAGAAGAGTTGAGGGGTAGCAGAGACTATCCTGAGAATGTTGTTTCAATATGCCCAGAGATACCCTGATGCCTACAAGTCTTCCTTCAGTTCTGTGAAATATTCTATGTCCTGTCAATAAATTTTATTTTCACTCAAGCTAGATCGAATTGGGTTCCAGTCTCTTGCAACTGACATAGTTAGTGCAATGACTAAGAATTTTAGGTTATTATTATTTTGATCTTCAAACTTTTATTTAAAGCAGTGAATTTTTTTTCAAATGAGATAGTAAGAGGATCCCCTCACTCCACCAAAAAAAATGTTGCTTGGATTCAAACAGGTAATGAGTGTCCTGGTCTTAGAGTGCCTTCTCGGACCTCCCTTTACCCCAGAGGTGACTCCTCCACTTTCTTCAAAAAGCCTTGGTGTCTGCAAAACACTGTGAAAAAAATCACTGGGAAAGTCTTACGGGGGACGAAGCACACTTCATCTGTTTCTTTTTTTAAATTTCAGCTTTATTGGATTATAATTGTCATATAAAAGCATAAGATATTTAAAGTCTACTTTGTGATGATTTGATATATGTATACATTATGATAAGATTGCCTCCATTTAGTTAAGTAATATGTGCATCACCTCATATTTACCTTTTTAAAAAAAATTTTGGTGGCAACCTGTAAGTTCTAATTGCTTAGCAAATTAACTATACGACACAGTGTTTTTAACTATAGTCACCATGTTTTACATTAGGTCCTCAGACCTTATCTCAAAGCTGAGAGTTTATACACGTTTACCAACCTCTCACTATTTTTCCCCACTCCCTAGCCGCTGGTGACCACTTTTCTACTGTCTGTTCCTCAGTTTGACCTTTTTTTTTTTTAGATTTCACAGGTTATTTTTTAATACATTTAAACATGAGGATAATTGCTTCTATCACGCTTTGCTGTGTTAGTGATATCTCAAGATAACTTCTTTCTTCTCATACTTATTTTGTTAAAACTATCCTTTATCTAGTGTATTACATAAAAAATTCTGTGAGAGAATAATTAACACTTTAGAGTAGTAAATATATGATCACCATTTTCCTAATGTAAATATAAAATTTTAGTTATGTGTTTCCAAAGATAATATTCAAATGCTTGTATCATATCATTGTTTTCAATTTAATTTTTATTTGATAAAATTTTAAATTTTAATATTATATAAAACTAATAACCCCAAGATTTAAATTCATGTCTTAATTTTAAAATAAAAGTTGTATAAATAATATTTGTAAAGAAAATTTTATAAAAAAGAAAATGTACAAAACTGCTATAAAAAGATTTTCTTGTTGCTGATTAAGCTTAAAGAGTAAAATACAATATAAAATTTCACTTTGTGATAGTGAATATAGTTATGTTTTATAGCCAACTATTCCTTAAAATTAAAAAAAATGGTTAAATGAGTTTCAACTTCATGTCATGAGCAAACTTCATTTTAGTAGAGTGCCTTCATGTAGAAGTCAAGAAGGTTGATACAATAATGATGATGATGTTTTTAATTTGAATCTCATGAGGCCTCAGTTATCACATTTAAAGCACATTAGAAATGAAAAAAATATAGTTAATAGAAACATAGCAACTTAAAGTCACTAGTTTTTTTCAACATGTTTTTGCCTACTTAGCATCTTCCCTTTTTTGGTACAGAACCTCAAATTTTCTGTGGAGAAATACCCTCCACCCACACTCAGGCAACAAGGTTCAGAAAGGGCTTTATCCATGACTGAATTCAAGATTTAGCCTGGACAAGCAAAACCCTGAATTGCCTCAGACACATACCCAAATTCATACAATCAGAGAGAATCCCCAGGCTAATGAGGGAGCTGTTAAGAGGAGATGCTCTTTGAGATATCTTGACATTCATTTGAGCAATTTGGATATTACACCCCCCCAAAAAAGCACAGACACCAAAGCAAAACTGGACAAGTGAGACCGTAATAAACTATAAAGTTTTGCACTGCAAAGGGAACAATCAACAGAATAAAAAGGCAACCTACCATATAGGAGAAAATATTTGTAAACCATATATTCAATAAGGGGTTAATATAAAAAATACATAAGAAACTCATACAACTCAATAGCAAAAGAAGAAAAAAATCTAACCCAATTAAAAAATTGTCTGAGAACCTGGGTAGACATTTCTTTAAAAATGCAAATCAACATTACAATTAGATACACCCCCACAAATATTAGAATGCCTATTTTCAAAAAGACAAAAAATAACAAGTGTTGGAGGATGTAGAGAAAAGGGAACCTTTGTATTCTGTTGGTGGAAATGTAAATTGGCACAATGACTTTGAAAAATGGTATGCAGATTCTTCAAAAAATTACAAATAGAAATATTACATACCGCTTCTATATACATAGCCAAAAGAAATAAAATCAGTTTCCCAAAAACAAAATCTGTATTCTCATGTTCATTGCTGCATTATTCATAAAAGCAACACATAGAAACAACTTAAGTGGCCATCGAAAGGATAGACAATGAAAATGTGGTAGATATACAATGAAACTGTATTCAGCTAGAAGAAAAAAATGCTGCCAATAGTGGCAATGTGGATGAAAGTGGAGGACGTTATGCTAAGAGAAATACTACATGATCTCACTTATATGTAGAATCTAAAAAAGCCTAACTCAAGAGCAGAGAGTAGAATGGTGTGGTTGTGAGGGCCTGGGTGTGGACAAAGGGAGTGGGTAAAGAGATGTTGGGAAAAGGGTATAAAGGTTCAGTTATGAGGGGTAAATAAGTTCTGGAGGCATACTGTACAGCATGGTGTCTATAGTTAATAATACTGTGTTGTACATTTGTAATTTGCTGACAGTTGGTTTTGTGTTCTCAGGGAAAAAAATATATATAACTATGTGAGGTGATGCTTATGTTAATTAACATGACTATAGTAATCAGTTTACAATGCATATCAAAACATTACATTTCACATCTTAAATATATATAATTTTTGTTAAATACATCTCAATAAGAGGAGGGGTGGAAGTCTGGACATAGTGAATTGACAAAGGGGTAAAACCAGAGAGATTATTAGTCAGGAGATGAAGGTTTATAGAAAAATTTGAGCTTGGTATCTATGTTAACAGATGAGTAAGATAAGAGTTTGTAAGAGGAATGGGGGACATTTGATAGGGAGTAAACGTCAGGAATGTTCCAAAGGAATTTTGTACATGGCCATTCTACCCTTAATCTAGAAGAAAGTTTCTGGCATGTTTATGTAATTTTTCCCTATTTCAAATACAAGTGTAGATTATTTTTCTTAGCCTATTGATAATTTTACTCAGAATTTAGAATAAGTAGAATTAGATGTATATATTTAAACTTCCATCTGTAATGAAGTTTAATTAATAATAATTAAGTCTCATGGCAAAAGTGAGTAGCTGAAAAATGTTTATTGGACCTTTAGAAGTAGGGATTTATCAGGTCAAGAAATGAGAAAAGACATTATATATATGTATATATATATATATATGTTTATGGAATAGTTTATGGCGTAAATGACAGATTTCTTAAAATAAGAAGAGACCTATGTGACTATATTTTAGTAATTATAAAAATATTTATTAATAAATAAGTCTGGTAAGGTAAGTGGTGATCAGCTAACAAGAATCGTAATGCCATGTTCAGACCTTTGATCTTTTTCCTTCATAAGAGTTCGCTGAATATTTGTAAGGATGGAAGTGATTTGATAGAAATCTAGCTAGAATGTGAATAGTCATGGGGGAAACGGGCTGGAAAATTAGGTATAATTATTGGAGAAAATGAACTCTGGGATTAGATACTAAAATAGACTGTTAAACACCTATGTGAATAAGAACAGAGAACACAGGTGGAGAATGGTAGTGTACACGGGGAAGGTAGAATACTATAGATTTGGTAGTAAGTTTCTTCTACAATTGCATTATTTTTCTTCTTTTTGCCTTGTGCCTTGATGAAAAATAATTGTACAAAAATGTTACTTTCCCTCATTGTTCAAATCCAAGTCTTTTATTTGACTGGTAAGGCTCTAAAATATATCCTAATTCCTTCTTTGATCTCATCTACTTCTCTTCACTCTCTCTCTGTCCAACTAGACTGACATCTTCCCCTTTCATGAACTTGCCAGGCTTGGCTCAGAGCTTTCACACTCTCTGTTTCCTTTGCTTGGGATGTCCTTCCTTCAGAAATCTGCATGTCTTGTTTCTTCAACTCCTTCAGGTTTTTATGTAAATGTTACCTTATCTATATTTTCCATCTTATCTAAAATAGCAATCTCCTTCTTTCCCATCCCTGCTCTATTATTTTCTTTAGCACTTAGTACCTAACATAATAAATGATTTATTCTCTTTATTGTTTTCTCCACTAGAATATAAGTTCCATGAAGTCTGAATGTTTTACTGCTTTGTTTGCTGTAAACTCAGCATTTAGAACAGTATTTCCACCATTGTAAATGCTCAAATATAATTGTTAAACGCATAAAGTGGTATGCTTTTACAATGTATGTAGCTGCTTTTGTGCTTTTTATATTTGTATTCATTTCTGTTATATATACTCTCTATCACCATCACTTTGTGAATTTGACCAAATTGGTACACAGAAAACCTCTGGAAACCCTAGACAACTCACTCATTCTCATGTAACTAGGCCTCCGCCTGCCCCCTACCCATCCCCTACCTCTCTCTCTCTCTCTCTCTCTCTCTCTCTTTCAGAGAATATAAGGGGAGAAAAAAATATTTTTATTCTAACTTAATATCAGTGTAGATGACATTATATTAAATAATATTTTTCTCCTAAGTGCAAAGTATATATAGCATATTATGTCAAGTTCCACATAGTGACAGACATCCAATAGTCATCTGACCTTCACTCACTGCTTTGATTTGTTAGAAATATATGAAGGGCCCTGAGTCCAGGGAAAATAGATTCTACTTAAGCCCTAAAAAAAAATTATCACTAACCTCCAAAGTAGTCATAATAATTCCCTTGGCCAGTGATTGGTTTACGAGTGGCCACGTGACCCATTTGTAGCTAGTGGGGTGGAAGTGGCAGGCTACTGAAATGGGCTTCAGAGAAAGTCTGTGCTTTACTGGTCATAAGGTCAAATCCAATTGTCATGGTGCTTTAGTTTATTTCCCTTTCCTATTCATCCTGCCTGGAATGTGAATGTGATGACTGGAGATGCAGCTTTCATAAGGTGATAAACGTGAGGAAAGCCAATGTGCCAAGACTGACAAAGCAGAACATCAGAAAGACCCTTGTTCTCTCATGGCATTATTCAGTACCTGCAAGTCAGCTTTTTGGCTGACTTCTGAATTTCTTGTTACATGGAAAATAAAAATATATTTGCATAAGATACTATAATTGCATTTTCTGTATTCCTAATTGATGCACTAGTGAACAAGTGATTTAAGTATGTTGATGCAGTTAGCTAGTATTAATACAACAGTACCATGCTATACATTTTGCTTACGTGCAATAATACATTCATTGTAAAATATTTTAATAATAATAAGTTATATTAGAGTAATAATGAGATATTAGGGAATTTCATATATAATTGTGATTTATTGAAATGAGCTAATGGCTTCATGAGGTAAAATTATATTCAAAAAGGAGGCTCTCAATAGATAATAACAGCTAATATATATTATTTTAGTGAAGCAGAATTCTAAGTGCTTTACATTTGATATTCCATCCAATACTATAAGTTTATATGAAATCAAACATAAATATGTGGTACTTAATATTTTCTAACTCTCTGTTCTATATATATCATTTTTTCACAAGAGATTTTCTAAATTCCACATATTAAAAAACAGATCCGAAGGAAGATGTTACATAATTAATTTCATCCTACATAAAACAGTGTCAAGTTTGGTTGATAGGTGAGATTGACACAAATTTAATACTAATGCTCTGTTAAATGTACTTTAAATAAAAGCATATAAGTCTCCCTACTGATATGAGCAATACTTTTCAGGCTGGTAACTCTTAGAATCATGTCCTTTACTATTCCAAATAATAGTTTTATCACTAATTTGAAATAACATTGTGATATAGTTCATGACAAAAGTAAAAATATTGAATGATGTCCTTGAATAAAAAATAATGAATAGAACATGAAATTCAGCTTAAAGGCAATTTTTTAAAAATCTGGTTTCCGGTCTGTTAAGTAAAAGGTTAGCAGTTGCCCCTCTGTCCTAACAATAAAAAAGCTGAACTGAAAAATTAATATTTCTTCTTAGATCTGTAAGAAAGGTGAGATAACATGGCAAACTGCTGCCCTCCAAATTGAAGAAATGGGCAAAGAGAATCACGACTTACAAGGGCAGAAACCCAAGTGTAGCAAATTCCACAGGAATCAGTGCCAGGGTGAAGAAACCTGACTGTAATTGACAAAACTGCTGGAGTTCAGTGTGGACAAGTCTGAGACTTAAAAACTCCAGGGAACTCCTGATTTTACCTCCGGGAGCATTACCAGGGCCTCACGATGAATATCAAAGAAAAATTCTCTTGTGCTTCTGGCAGGGGAAGAAAAAAAGGAATCATTTTGCATTATGCCAGAGCATTCTATTCTTCTTAGCAAGGACTGCCCTCAAAAGAAACTAACCAGGGCATAATCTGCTGGGGTTTTATCAGAGCCTAATTGACTTGAGGGAAGGGAAATGCCCAACTCCAGTTGGCTCTAGCTGTCCATTTGGAGGAGGAAAGGGGCAAAGGGAGAATGGGAAGCACATGTGAAGCCCACAGTGCAGAACGTAGGTTCACTAAAAGACTGAGACCTAATCATAGAACTGCAAAGAGCTTCCCTTCCCCTCACAACTTACCACCACATTACTAAGTCAATTAAGCAGTTCCTTTTACCCAGTAGCAGTTTCTTTTACCCAGTATATCATGTCTAGTAATCAAGAAAAAAAATTATAAGACATACTTGTAACACTCAAACACACAGTTTAAGGAGAGAAAGCTAGTATCAAAACAAAACTCTTATGACAGCGATGTGGAAATTATCAGACCAGGGATTTAAAACAATTATGTTAAGATCTCTAATGGATCAAGTAGATAGTATGCATGAACAAATGGGCAATATAAGCAGAGACACAGAATTCTAAGAAAGGGGAAAAAATCCTAGAGACCAAAAATATGGTAACAGAACTTTAAGACATAGTACAAGGCTATTGTAATCAAGACAATGTGGTATCGATAAAAAAGTAAACAGATCAATAAACCAAAATAGAGAGTCCAGAGATAAATCCACGTAAATAGTCAAATAATCTTTGACATAGGAGAAAAGGTAACACAGAAAAGAGTCTTTTAAACAAATGGTGCTGGAACAACAGGATATGCACATATAAAGAAGTAAAACTGGACGCAGACCTTACATTCTCCACAAAAATGGACTCAAAATGGATTGTAGATCTAAGCGCAAAATACAAAACTATAAAACTTATAGAAGATAACGTAGGAGAAAATCTAGATGAACTAGGGTTCGGCGATGACTTTTTAGATAAAATATTAAAGGTGTGGTCCATGAAAAAATTGAAAAACTAGACTTCATTAAAATTACAAAATTCTACTCTGTAAAACACACTGTCAAAAGAATAACATGATAAGCCACAGATTGGGAGAAAATATTTGCCCAAAACTTATGTGATAAAGGACTGTTATTTAAAATGTGCAAAGAAAAACAACAACAAAAAAACTCTTAAAACTCAACAATTAGAAATTTAAAAACCCAATTAAAAAATGAGCCAAAAACTTTAGCAGACACACCACCACAGCATATGGCAAATAACCATATGGAAAGATAATGCACATCATATCATCAGGGAAATACAAACTAAACAATGGGATACACTACACACCTATTAGAATGGCCCGAATTTGGAACACTGAAAACAAATGTTGGTGAGTGTGTGGAGCAGCAGAAACTCTCACTCACTGCTAGTAGGAATGTATATTGTAAACCCACTTTGGAAAACAATTTGACAGTTTCTTACAAAACCAAACATACTCTTACCATCTGGGCCAATAATTATGCTTCTTGGTATTTACTCAAAGAAGATGAAAACTATGTCCACTCTAAACCTGATGTGTATATGTATAGCAGCTTTTTCATAACTGCCAAAACTTGGATACAACCAAGATGTCCTCCAGTAAATGAATGAATAAACTGTGGTACATCCAGACAATAGAATATCATTCAGTGCTTAAAAAATGAAAACAAAAATAAAACAAACAAAAAACTACTAAATCTCAAAAAGATATGGAGAAAACATGTGCATATCAATAAGTGAAAAAAAGCCATATTGAAAAGGCTACATTGGATGTGATTCCAAACATATGACATTGCAGAAAAGGCAAAGTTATGGGAAGAGTAAAATATCAGTGCTTGTTAGGGATTAAGCAGGAAGGATATAGAACAGAGAGGATTTTTTAAGGTAATGAAATTATTCTACGTGATACTATACATGACATTGTAAATTTGTCCAAATCCATAAAATATACACCAAGAGTGAATCCTGTCAGGTACTATGGGCTTTGGGTAATAACAATGTGTCAATTGTATATGTGCAACAGGGAGTATATGAGAAATCTCTGTATTTTCTAATTTTGCTGTGAACATAAAACTGCTCTAAAAAATAAAGTCTATTTTAAAAAGTTAAAAGAAGGAAAACAGGTTGAGAAGTGGTTTGAGGGGAACTTCTATGGTGCTGATAATGTTCTCATTCCTCAGCCCTTAGGAATGACTTGTATTTTGACTGTTTCTGACTTCCATTGACATTAATCGATGATGTGCATTCAGAAAGTAGTGACCTAACATTTAAATTGATGTTGGAAATTATCTTTTGATTAGCATAGTGTAGCATCGCATTGAATCTTCCTTAAAACAAAAGAAAAAAAAAGCAGTGCAGATTTCATTTCAAAAGATGCTCAACTTCATTAGCTATTAAGGAAATGCAAATCAAAACTACAATAAGATACCATATCATACCTGTTAGAATGGCTATTATCAACAGGACAAGTAATAACAAGTGTTACAGAGGTTGTGGGCAAAAAGGAACCCTCATATACTGTTGGTGGGAATGTAAATTGGTACAGTCACTATGGAAAACAGTCTGGAGGTTTCTCAAAAAACTAAGAATTGAATTACCATATGATCTAGCAATCCAATCCCTTTTCTGGGTATTTGCCCCAAAACCCCGAAAACATTTATCTGCAAAGATATACATGGTGTTCATAGCAGCATTATTCAGTGGCCAGGACATGGAAGCAACCAAAGAGTCCTATTATAGATGATTGGATAAAGAAGCTATGGTATAGGAGGAAAAAAAATAGCATAGATGATAGAGGCTCTGTTCATCCCTCTGGAGACCAAGTCAAAGTTGTGAGGAGCAACAAGGAGCAAGGAGCAAGGAAAAATCACCTGGGATATAGATGAACAAACCATACAACTAGGGAGAAATCAAAGAAATCGCCCTGCAATGGCAGAAGGTATGACGGGGCAAGGACCCAAAGCTGCCTACTCTCTAGCCGATGAGTGAGACAGAGGCTGCGGCAGCGGCAGCAGCAGATGCCTCTTAACGGGGCCGCAAGCGGATTTTTGTGATGACGCATCTGCTTGCTCTGAGCACCAGTGCTGATTCGGCTGTGCACAGGAGGCACCAGGGACTTACAAGGAGACATTGTCAGAGTGAGGGTTGAAGCAAGACTTGCTCTATACAGAAGTGCCAGCAGTATCCACCGTTCCTTGTTGAGCCCTCCCCGCTCTCAGTGGCGGACACAGCACTGCCATAGCCGTGACGTCATCAAACTGGATAAAAGAGGTCGCTCCACCCAGAGGATTCCCTGAAAACCCGCCTCCCCCAATTCGTGACCCTACCCAAGCCATATCCAGGTATATCTTCAGCGAATCAGGTGCTCCTTGCTGAGCAACGCCTAGACTTACATTGGAGCCAGTTGGCCTTGTTTCTGTTGTGGCCTTTTGAGGCAACTATAAGCACAGCATCTGTGGATTGCTTTATAATCTCAACAGGTGGTCCTGAAGGGATAGAGGCTTGAGCTAAATTTGGCCTGTAGCTGAACCCCTCTCAGGACTGGACACCTACTTCACAAATCCACACTAATAAGACCGGGAGACTTAGGAGCTTTGATTAGTACATAGAAACAGATATGGGAAGGCAGCCAAAATGGGAAGACAAAAAAGCAGAAACCATATGAGAGAAGAGAATAGTGATCCAGATATAATGGGGTCAAGAAATCTAACAGATGCAGAGTTCAAAACACTGGTTATAAAGATGCTCAATGAACTTTTGGGAAGTGTAGATATATTCAGTGAGAACTTCAACAAAGAGATAAAAAACATAAAAATAAAAATGGAAATTATAAAAGAGAATCAGTCTGAAATGAAGAACACATTATCTGAGATGAGAAGTATATTAAATGGAATAAACAAAGGAATAAACAAAGTGAATAAATAAAGAGATCAAATGCCCTATCTAGCGGATGGGAAAGCCAAGATCATGCAATTGAATGGCAAGAAAAAAGATGCCAAGACTATAAAAATAATTTAAGGAGCACATGGGACACTATTAAAGGTCAAAATATCCATCTGATCAGCATATTTAAAGGAAGACAAGATGTTGAATAGCTATTTGAAGAAATAATGATGGAAAACTTCCCTAACCTGGTGAAGGAAATGGACATACAACCTCAGGAAGCTAAGAGAACCTCAAAAACCAGGGATCCAAAGAGGCTCACACCAAGACACATCATAATTAAAATGCCAAAGGTTAAATACAAAGGAAAAATCTTAAAAGCAGCAAGAGAAAAGCAGAGTTATCAACAAGGGAACATCCATAAGACTGGCAGCTGATTTCTCAAAAGAAACTATGCAGGACAGAAGGGCTTGGCACAAAATATTCAACGTGGTGAAGACCCAGGATCTACACTCAATAATACTTTATCCAGCAAAGCTATCATTTAGAGTCGAAGGACAGATAAAGAGCTTCCCAGACAAAAATAAACTAAAGGAATTTATCACCACCAAGCCAGTATTACAGGAAATGTTGGAGGGACTTCTTTTAGATGAAAAAACATGTATCAAAAACAGGAATAAAGAATGGTAACTACTACATTCCTATCAATAAGTACCTCGAATAGAAAAAATTAAGTGCTCCAACTAAAAGATAGAGTGGATGAATGAATAAGAAAATAAGACCCCTACATGCTGCCTACAAGAGATTCACTTCAGATTAAAAGATACACACAGACTAAAAGGAAGGGGATGGAAAAAGATATTGCTTTGATGGGCCTAGAAGGTATTTAAGTCAGACAGATAAAGATAAACACTGTATAATTTCACTTATATGCAGAATCTAAGGAATAAAAAGAACAATCAAAAACAGATTCACAAATATAGTGAGCGATTTGGTGAAGGTCAGAGGGGAGAGGGGTTGGGGGCCTGAAAAAAATGGAGTAAAGGGTTAAAGAAGTACAAATTAGTAGCAATGAATGGTCATGGGGATGGGGAGCATGGCATAGGGAATGCAATTAGCATTAATACATTGGTTAGGTGGAGGGTCAGGGGAGGGGGGAGCAATTGGGGGGGTCATTTTATGAACTATATAGATGTCTAACCAATGTACTGCATACTTGAAACTAATTAAAATAAATAAATTTTAAAAAGATACACACAATGAAATATTACTCAGAAGAAAAGATAAAATATTGTCATTTGCTACAACATGGGTAGATCTCGAGATAATCATGCTAAGTGAAATAAATCTTACTGGAAAAGTTGAAAACAATATGATTTCACTAATACGTGAGATATAAAACTGAAAGCAACAAACATGACAAACAAATAGAGACTCATGGACACGAATAGTGGATTAGTTGTTACCAGAGGGAAAGGGGTATGGAGTAGGTAGATAGGGGTAAAAGGGGTCAAATATTTGGTGATGAAAGGAAATCTACCTCTGGGTGGTGAACACACAATAATGCAAAATATATAAAACACACTGTTGAATTGTACATTTGAAACTTATTTGATTTTATTAATCAATGTCACACCAATCATCTTTAATTAAAAAAGTATAGATTTCATTTCAAAAGATTAACATGAACATTTATCATTAATTTCAATTCAATAAGCAATACAATTTTTTTCTTGCATAGTATATAAATATATATGCATTTTTTTAAGAAACAGTGTAGGTCTACAATAAAAATTAGTGAGCAGTAAGAAATAATAATTCAATAATAGCATACAAAAAAGATTTAGTGATAAATTGCATAATTCAAACAAAAACTATATTCTAATTTTTTAGCACTCCTCTCCCCACCACCTGAGGAAAAAAAAAAAAGAAATAAAGTTCAGCAAACAGGAGTAGTTAAGGTCAAGGTAAATACTGGAAAATAAGTAGCACCTTTAGTCAATAAAATGATTGTCAGCATTTGTCTTCAATAATCCTAAATAGAGCACTTCTGATTTTGTAAAGAAAGTAAAACTAGTTAATATGTACCATGAAGTTTAGCTGCTGCATAATTCAGCATTTGCATAGAATCTTTACTGACAAAAAAAATGAAATCTTCAAAATAGACTAGCAATTTTAAGATAAAATGCTACAGGTGTTTACTTTCTACATCTTACGTTGAAAATTAGCCAGACAATTCTAATATACATTCCTCTTGCATCATACAATACTGTAGTATTCATTTAATAATCTAGATCCATCAATTTATTTCACAAAGGAATTATTTTGTGCCTGGCATTTTGTGAGACATTGAAGTTGTTAGTGTAATTAACATAACATCCTTGTCCTCAAGGAGCTCACAGTCTAGTAAGAAAGAGATGAATTTTAAAATATATTCAAAACTGCTGACATAATATATACTCTCACAGATGAATTCAACATTTGATTTCAATTTAGAGAGCTGAGAAGATAAACAAATTAATCAAATGTATCTTTGATATGCAAATATATTCAAAACAAAATAGAATACAAATCAAAATTACATATAATGCTTAGAAAATAAGCACTACAGTTTACATGTCCTTTCTCACTAAATCCAGAAATATTCATACTTTGCTTAGAATAACATGTAGTAAAAAAATAAAGTTGATTAAATAGTCTATCAGAAATTTGTACTCTAACAAACAAGCTATCTGAATGGGTCTAAGTTAAAAATCTTTTTAGATGCACATAAAAAAACAACAAACCTAGAATGAAAGCCTTAGAATGTTTTAAAATTTCACTCTGACATTCGTATGAGGTAAGAATTACATTTTTGTTCATCTGACCAGAACTTTTACCAACCTTAACAGAGTGTTGAGTACCAGTGTTTTCATACAGAGCTTCTCTAGCTTATTTTGTCATATTTGAATTTAAAACAGAGAAACGAAAAGCTCATTTTACAATGTGAAGGAAAATACCTGCTGAAAGATAATGGATTTATAATCACTGAATAATAACCTAGTGAAATACTGAATATTATACACTTTACTAACAAGTATATAGGAAAGCTTTATGGAGAGTGTGTAACTAGGGAAAGTAAACTGAGCCCTCCAAGGAAACAAAAATTCTATGGTAAAAATGTCCCTAATTAGGTTAAAGATGTCCATAATTCTATAGTAAAAATTCTCATCATTAGCAAGAGAAGTTGAGCTAGACATCGTGAAAAACAATGAAAAGAAAATATATATTTTTTAATATAGGTAAAAAGGAGGGGGTGGGGTTAAGCAGCATGGGATTGAGATAGAAGAAATAATTTGGCCTAAAAAAATTCCCACATGGTCCACTAAAGTAAAAATTTCTTTTTCCAATACAACTTTTCCTCTTAAGATAGAGATCTAAAATTATGATTCTTAATACTACTACAATAATTCTTCCATGAAATGCATATAAATCAAATTAGGTGAAAGTGGTGGGGACAGAGACTAAAATAAACCAGATCGTAGGACCATGTAAAGTGTTAAGATCTATTGCGTACAATTGATAGCAAAGAAGAGAAAAATCAGAACTACGGAAAATGACATGAGCTAACAAATTATTCCTTTTTCAATTATCAGTTGATAGTTTATGATATTGATTATACAAGCATTATAATTACAGATAATGGGGCCTCTCAGCTTTTAAATGCATTTCTCAAACATGAGGTCATACACGATGGATATGTAGAAATCAAAACCCTAAAAAAGTGACATGAGTTGTGAGATAGGATGGTTGGAACTTGGTGATAAGGAAATGAAATGTATGAATCATGTGAATTTAATTGAGAAAACATTGTGTCTTTCAATATGAAGTACACTAGAGCCTGACGCACTGCCTCTTAAATGTGTGCTGATTAGACCCAAAAGGATCGAGAAAGAGGGTGTGAATAGGTCAGGACAAGTCTATACCTAATATTCTATTTATAAATTAGTAAAGGCATATTTAAGGTTAAATGGTGAAAAATATGGGGTGCTCAGTTATCACAAATGGCCAAATAAACTTGAATTACTTTGATCATGAATTATTTTGGTACCGTGGGTTATGATAACCTTCCTTCTGTAAAATTCCATGATGGAAGAAGAGGACTCAAAAAGGATTTTGATGGTGTTCTGATTTTGCTTTATATCTTGAACATCTAAAACCTATAGTTCCCTAGGGGAATGTATATATTCTGCACTAATTGGTACAGACACAGAAGCCAATCATATTTCCTCCATTTATGTGATTATATAATAATGAATGTTCTGTTGATATTCTCTTCTCAATTTTTGAATAATTCCATTAAAACAACATATATTCTAAAAAGTTCAAGGGAGTGGGAAGAATGAACAAACAGAAAAATTTATTTTGCCCTGGAACAATTGTGAATCCTGTATGTGAGTTTAAGTCACTGTTTTAAGTATGTTCTGACTTAATTTTCAACATTTATGTACAGAAATTTATGTGTGCATATTTGTGACTTTGTGCAGTGCTACTGCCAGGCATGACTTTATATATCATATCATGTGCTTTGAATATGTAATTTCCCTTCCCTTTCTTTTTTAACAATATAATCAGTGTTAGAAATTAAAAGTTAATGAAAATGACCAAAGAGCAATGAAATAAATACAAACTGTTTTTGACTTGACAAGAAATTCATCAGTATGTAAATAAATCCCCTTTCATGAAGAAAGCCACTGAAAGGCACCCACCAGCATGTCTCTACCAGCAGGTGATAAAAAGAACTATAGCCTTAGACCTAAAACCCTACCATAATTACTTTGCTGTTTTCTCCCCCAGGGGTCTGATATCTATATTAACTTAAATGTATTCAAGACATTTTGGGGGAATGTTTAAGATTGGAGAGCTACTACATGATTTATGATGTTGAATTTCTTATGACGAGTCAACGATTGAATACAAAAGCACTAATAATATGAAAATAGCTCATTCCAGATTCAAGATTGGGTGAAATTAAATTAAAAACAGCCATATACTGCCACATTTCCCTGATTAATTTACATGTGGTATTGGCACATATTGTTTTACTTAATATTTTAGAAATCCAAATACCTCTTCATATGCAAAAAGTAAATGTTAATGAAATATGAAATTTTATATAGCTTCCTAAATATGAGCCACTTGCTTGAACAGTGCATAAATTTTACAAATCAAATCTTTAATATTAACTATCACAAAAGCTTGATATCCAGGTACAATCTTACAGCAAATAAGAATATCACTTGCCTCAACTACAATAAAAAAAAAAAGAATGGCAAATTCCTTTAGACATCTTAAGAGTGATATTGCTTCAATACAAGCACTAAATGTTTTTTAGTAATCATAATCATAATTGAAACTTCAGATTTGTAGATGTAAATATTTATGTTAGCCATAGTGCACAATTTCTTTCTTGTTTAAAAGCCCTTTATTAGTCAAAATGATATTTATAGTTCTGAATGCACACAACTATCATATGCCTCTGTATTAAAGAGTGATTCAGAGTCCCAGATGTTTTCACATAGTTATGAATACGAGAAACTGCTAAATTAACCTGGGTTGCAGTATTGAAAGCTTCTTGCTATACCAAGCCACAGACAACTTCCAGTTCTAGAAGCCTCTTTTAACAATCTCTTGGTTTAGTTATGTTCACAGGCACCTGGAAATCCTATCAGTAGAAGGCAGAATTTTCAAGTGCTACCATTCCTATGACGTGAGGCATTTTCAGTAGCTGAGTAAAAAGCCAATTTGTAGTTTCTACTTTTTGCTTTCACGTTTTGAGGAAGGGAGGTAAATGAGAATGTTTATAGGGCTCATTAAAAGCACCTCCCACTCTAAGTCAGCTTTACCTAGAGGGATTACTCATAAGAGTAACCTCCTAATCACCACTATGTGTTGGGAAAAAATGGAATTTGGCCTGTCTATAAGCCTCTCTACTGGGATTCCAGTTGATTCTACTTTGATATCTCAATATGAAAATGAGTCTGATAGAGTTCTGGTTGAAAAAAAAAACAAAAACCCTGGTTATTACTTAAAAATCCTTTTTAAAATCAATAGTCATAGCTTATTGCTTGGAGCTATTTAGGCTTTTAATTTAATTTACATATTAGGTAAAAATCCTGAAAATTATTTGAGGGTTCTAGTCTCTAGCACTAAGTACTAATAGCCCCCTCAAAGAAATCATGTGCATGGATTAATCAAATCTAACAGTGCTTATAAATAATGGTTAAAAATAGAGTTTCTTCTTTTCTTCAATTTTATTTTATATTTTGAGCTGCTTTTTTTAGTTTTATTTTCAAATCAAGATCACCCCATTTTCACTCATATCCTTATCTTTAAAATCCACATTGTAAAGTAGTATACTGATATAATGCATTTCTTTTTTTTCTTCATGGATTTTTTTGAACTTGTCTTTTGTTCTCCAGATGCTGTGTATGTTTGTGTGTATATATGTGTGCGCATGCACCAGCATACAC
Organism: Pteropus medius; assembly: GCF_902729225.1. Taxonomy (NCBI): domain Eukaryota; kingdom Metazoa; phylum Chordata; class Mammalia; order Chiroptera; family Pteropodidae; genus Pteropus; species Pteropus medius. The sequence continues at coordinate 3,154,680 of NW_024342474.1, read as the reverse complement.
ATACATGCGTGTGTGGGGAAATTAATTTTTCTTTAATTCCAATTCACACTTTAATAGCAAAAAAATGAAATATGGAGAGCGTACTCTTATAAGATTAAACATAATTCTTATAATTATTTAAACCAGGGGTTTGAAATTCAAATCTCTATAACCAAGACTGGAAGTTACTGGAGGACTTTAAAATTATTTTTAACTGCCACAACCAGAGTCTTGTATAGAAATAAACCCATTGCATGGATTCTTTATATACATAATCTCAAAATTTAACTTCTCAAAAAAATTTTTAAAAGAAAACATTTAAAATCTGCCATTGAGAAAAATCTCATCTCCATCCTTAATTGTAACATCTTATTTCAACTAAAAATATCTCCAGTATTCTGAAAAAAAAAGAAGTGCTCCTAAGGAAGTCATAAACACTGAAATCAGAGATGGGATTCTTGTTATATCTTAGTTTCTCTTTCTGAGCTCTTACTCCTTGATCTCTTATTTTTGACACTAACAACAGAGTGTTTAGATCTGCTCAAAGATTCAGATTCTCTGGACTCAAGCTTATGCATTCTCTTCCTTGCTTCTTCCAACTTCTTTTCCTTTGCAAGCAATCTATAGTTTATAGCATTGCCAATGAGCAACCACAAACTTGATAGGAACACAATAGCTCCACACCCCATATACAAGTATTTATATTCTCCAGTTTCATCCACCAATTTACCTAAGAGACAAAAAAAGCATTTTTTAAGATAGCACAATAAAAAAAGCCATAAATGATAAAACTTTCAAATAAGTTCTTCCACAAAGTATGTACTTATTTCTTATGTAAGTTAATATTAAATGAGACTTTAACAAAGAAAAAATATTCCAGATTATGACGTCTATATATGCAAATAAAGGCACGTATGAATGGGCACACGCAGCATTATATTACCAGTACAGGAAAATCCTTGAAAATTATTACCATCTCTCAATAAAAATGTACAAGCAAGACAAAATATGTATATATGTTTTTGGGTATATAGTCATAAATACATACATGTGTGAGGTATATTTTTTATATCCATACATGTAGAAATAGATACACTTAGCTATCTGTTTACAACATATACATTGAGACTGCTTCATTTCCATGCTTCTTATCTTTTCAATAAAGAAGGAAACATTACATTCTTTAGGAAAGACCCAAAGGCTTTATAAAGTTCTTGACAGAGCATAATGTTTACTAAATGCTTTTTCTATGATCAGCACTAGGCTAAACACTTTATTTGCAATATCTCATCTAATCCTACAAGAGCACTGTGAGGCAATCTGACCATAGGAAGAGAGGCATACTGAGTGGCAGAATCTAGACTCTAACTAAGGTCTGTCTGAATCTCACATTCTTAATTGCACTGTAAAATAGCTTCACCAAACCTCTTGGTTAAGTGTTATGTCACTTTTTGGGCCAATCATAGTTTTTTATTTTATTTTTTTTAACTTTACCTGAATCTAAATTATTAAGACCAAACTAACCAGAAAGAAAATATTTATTCCATTTGATTATTAAAACATTGAAACAATTAGCCTGGTGTTATATAATCTGAAGGTTTACTGACTTTATAAAATATTTCAGTTTACAGTCTTGCTTATACAGGCATTTAACTGTTAACAATAATTATTATCAACAAAATTTAGTGTATACAAATATATATTGTTTGTCATATGTGTATTCCAGGTGATTCTGATATAGACTTATTTGTTTATTCATAATCTTTATCATTATAACTAAAATCTAGTCAGTGGCTCAGTATTAAATTTAGCTACTTGTAAAATCTATTTGAACAAAGTTACTTGTTTTAAACATTAGGTAAATGGTGAAATAGGCTTATTTAAGTATGACATATATAAGCATAACAAAAACTGTATAACTTAATTTTTCATTCTAACCTTAAGTCAAATATTCCTATTCATTCAATGATTGTTATACTTCTAAGTAATAACTATTTGTTCTATTGCCCCATCAGAGTTAGTGTCACTTTGGGCTGCCATATCAACATACTTTCTAAAGGTTTTGAGAGTTTTTCATCATCATCGAGAAACCATATATGATTTCCAGAACTTCAGTTCTTTGTAAGTGTAGCAGTGACGGTTTGGGCTGAAAAAGATTAAAATAAAAATCATGTTGTCCCTATCTTTCACTGTTCTACTAACAAGAGTAGTAGGAGCAGCAGCAACTGTTTAAGAAGTAATTTCAATGATACTCATTCATTCAAAAGTATTTAGTGAGTACCTACAATGTACCAGACACCACTCGAGCAGATACCAGATGCTATAGGGAAGAAGCCTGTCTAAAAGTCATGGAGTGTCAGGGGTAACAGGAGGCAGAAATAAGACAAAACAAAAAAATAGATATATTATGGCTAAAGTCTGAGAGCTTCATCAGGGAGCTGCAAATCAATTACTGCCATTGCCACCACTGGTACAATAATTTGGCAATATTAATGCAATAAGCATTTAAGGATACTAAAATTGATATAAATATTATTAATACAAGTTCTCAGCACAAGTAGAAAGAGCCAATTCTGATTCCATGACCTGAGACGATATTTTTTTCATCCCACCATGTCTGGTGAAATACAAATTTCTCTGTTGATATCAAGAATTTTAATGTGAATGAACAGCCTTCTAAAACCCATTCAGTAAAACTACTTCTGTATGGAAAGATAGGCCCATTGTACTTAGATAATGAAATCAGTTGGCTGATAAATAAGATCTACTGGCTTTTGCTCTTTTTGAAAATTGTTTTGGTGCCATGGTATATCCACATTGAGAGATATACCATTCAAAACATCTGTGCTAGTTAACATGACAACCATGGTGAATAGAAAATAGACAACTACAGAACTCATTTCTGACCAAGTGAAAAACAAACATGAATTTTTCCACTTTAAAAATGATTCTTTACTGTCATATAGGAAGTAATTTATAAATTTACATTTAGCCTGGCAGTTACTGTGACCACTAGGGGGCAGGCCAGGAGTCTAAATGAATACCTGTTTAGTATACAGTGATTACTGGAAAAGACTGGCCCACGAAGAGGATTAATATTTATAACATTAAAGACTAAACAGTCTTAATTTCAAAAATGAACTTACACATGTGTCTTTACTTAGTCTCCTTCCTGGGTTATTTAGCACAGAAACTTTTGCAGGCATCAATGAAAAAATTTCAGATTTTAAAATTTAAAGGTAGTCTTCATAATTTATAAATAGTGAATGTAAGTATGTGACCAAAAAAATGGCCTTAAATGATCTCCCTTTATTCTTACATTCCATATGTATATAGATATTCCTATCGGTGATATTATAAAAGTATTCCTTTCTTAGGCATGTAACGAGTTCCATATTAAGATAACCAATGTATTCCAATAAGAAAATAGATCCTGAACTTTTGAGATAATTATTTTAAAATTTTGATTCATTTTAATGTAAACAGAAGAGAAATTTATTCACCAATGATAAAATAAAAAGTAACATTTTATTTTTATACTTTAAAAAGCATCAAACAACTGATAAAGGTAAAAACCTGAAAATTATACTACTAATGGTCAAACTTAAATTCTTAAATTCATAGGTTCAGGCTCTGAAACAAATTAAGGTCTAAAATCAACTAATTATAAAGTTTAAAAATACATAATAAAACCTCAAATTAACACACCCGCAGTCTTTCAGGCTATTAGTATTCGTTATTACAAACCACATTATATACTACAAAGTCTCAGTTAATGGCTATTGATTTTATACTTGTTGCTTTCCCTGATAAGAAATATTCTTACCAGCAAGAGGAGGGCCAAGAAGAACTGGGCAACACTCTACTACTGTGACGAGACCCACAGCACTGGAAAATCTTTGAGCACCAACAAGGTCCATGAGAGTTTCAAAGAGAACACTGCTAACACTGCCAAATCCAAGGCCAAAAAATACAGCATAAAGCACCAGGCTTGTGTAATCCTCTGCCAATGGGCACAAGAGATGACACACTCCAGTGAACATAATTGCAAAACTGAAAAAGTACTGGATGCGGGGTCGAACAAGTGAGGAGTTTGCAATAAAACCTCCAGCAGGTCTAGCAAACATATCAACAAAAGCCATAATAGACAGCAGGAGAGCTGCAGAATACTCATCAATCCCTTTGTCTTTAGCATATGGAGCCAGAAAAATAATGGGGGCAAAAAACCCTAGAAACATAATGACATTTCCAGATAAATATATCAAAAATCCCCTATGCTTGAAAAGGGAGAAATCTAAATACTTATTAATTATTTCCCATGTCGATTTCTTCTTACGGCTTTTCTTCACACCTGGTTGAAGAACTCTTGCACTGATCTTATTTTTGGACTTAGTTTGTTTAGGTCCAATGGGTCTCATGAGAGACCCAGCCACACAGGCATTCAAGAGTATAGCTCCCAAAATCAAGAAGCTTCCTTTCCAGCCATAAGTATTATAAAGAAACTGATTGAAAGGAGCTAAAGTACTTAAAAAAACAGGACTTCCTGCCATGGCGAGTCCATTCGCCATGGGTCGTTTTTTACAGAAGTATTTGCCAATGATTGTTAAGGCAGGTTGCAGGTTGAAGGCAAGACCTAAACCTGAAAGAAAAAAAGAAACAATAGAAAAACATAAACACATTATGCTACTCTCAAAAGAAATGACTCTTCAAAATGTACATTTAAGTGGGTAAGGCAGAACAGAAACGCAACAGCAGGTAGTGATTTTTGTTAATTATAGATATCAATAGGACAGCACCTAAACACAAGGTTCTCATAACTGGACACTTGATATGCATGACAGTTTCATATTGCTTTCATTAAAACACAAAAATAAAACCAAGAATTACTGATGTTTCAATAATCAGAGAATAGATTGAAGCTAGGACAAAGTTATTATTTCTTAATTTCAATCACTTAATTCCACAGATATATTAATTTCTATTTACATATATATGTACATATATATGTGTGTATATATATATATAAGATTTCTAATATATATATGTATATATATATATACATATATATATTAGATTTCTTTTCCTTTTGGGAAACTCTGCATTTAAAATGTTAATACTTTCTTTTCAGAGTTGAATAGACTAAAAACTTTGTCACTTATAAACAATCTTAGGTCTCCCCAGAGATATTTCTTCAAAATCATGCAAATGATAAAAAAAGTGATAAATTCATGCCATTAATTTCATAGTCTACATCCCTTACATTCCACATTTCATGATATAGATGCACATATGTGTTAAATAAAAAGTAAATAATTTCTTGGCTTGAAACATATTCTTATTTGAGAGATTAAAGGTTAATGTTTGTAGAAGTCAAAAATTCACACTGTTGAGGGAACTCCTTGGCAGTGCTAAGTATAGCCTTTGAAAAATGAGTTACTTCTTAGCTTGCCAAGGTACTATTTAGCAATAGTAATGAATAAGTTTGTTTAAAAAGTACATAAAATTGAATTATATAAACTACTTCTCTTTCCTCTTTAGCCTAGGTCTTATTCTATATTATTTTAGGTGCTATAGAAGTAGGAATTCTTTTGCATTTACCAATTTATGTAAATCGAGACAGTATTGTAAAGTGGTTAAGTATTTAGATTCTAGGACATTCAGTTCTGAGTACAAATACTTATAAGCAAACATTTAATATGAGTATTTTCTATGATTAGGAGGGTCCCTAGCAGCTGACTATAAAGAACCAAGAACATACTTTGGAGAGTAACAACAGGGCAGTATGATCTCTGATTCTACCTCAGTTATACCTATGAGACATACAGAATAAGTATAATTAGATCCAACTTAAAAATAAAGAAAAACTGACTAGCCTATGGTTAGCAGCTGGTAAGTAGAAGAACCAAAATTAAAACTCAGGAATTGTGTTTTGAATTGTGTTTTGAAATTGTGTTTTAAGTTTCCTTATCTTCTATCTCCCGCTCCTTCCACCTGGTTCTATCACCTGGAATTTTTCCTTCAGATGTTAATCTAAGTTCTCCTTAGGAGATGTCAACCATCTATTTCCTATTCTGGCATGGCAAAACAAATATGAGATTTGAAATCAAAAGATCTAAGTCTGTCTCAACTACTTACCTACTAGGCAAAACACTTAGACTTCTTAAGCTTTAATTCCCTCAATAACAAAAATAAGAGTTTGCCAAAATCAACTAAATTCTAGAACTATAAGATGTTACACAATGACACTGTGATTATTATTATTTGTAACATTTATTTAAAATTAACAAAATGTTGGGCACTCTGTTAAGTACCATATATTAATTTTTTACATTAATCATTCCAATGACTCCCAAAGGAGCTATCATCTTCCCCATTTTAAAGACAAAGAGACTGAGACATAAAGAGGTTCATTTACCCATGATCGCACAGCTAATATGTACTGAGTCAGGTTTAAAAACAAGACCTATCTGATTTCAGATAACAAAAACTATTGGCTAATAATGACGTAAGATAAATCCCTTAAAAGTGTCTTTAATGGTTGACTCTAAAAGTGCCAAAGCCTTCAATACTCAAAGGAATGGAACTGAAGTTGGAATAATGTATAATGCTGCTGATATTTGTGGTACAGTGATATCAAAATCATCTTTTTCCTAATACATCTACTTGTAGGCCCAGGCTAACTTTATGGTTAAATTCAATATGTAGTATTTCTGCACAAAGGAAGGTATTCTCTCCACTATGACAATTCTTAGATATAATATGACTCTCATTTACAAAAGTTGTTTCAACCATATCAAAAATAAAGAGAGTCGTGGAAAGGTAAAGAGAAAGATTGTTACATTACTATGACTGCAGGCTTTAATACATCTAATTTTTTTTCATCAAATGATACATAAGTACATAAGGTTAGACTGATCTAAAACTGATAAAAAGGGAAACATATTTACTTTTTTATCTGTGGGCATAAGAAAACGATTCAAACTCTTTATATTTTGAAGTCTAATTTTTCTTAAAACTGAATAGAGATTTGTTTGATTCAATTTATTATTGAGGATAATAAAAATAGTGTTTTCCAAATGTACATATTCAGGCCAATGTGAGTCCAGAGACATGATGCATGAGAAACAATTGTAATCAAATGACAGTATGTCTTTCTAAAGTATTTGCGTTTAATGGCAATTGTGCCTTACAGAGCTTTTAAACAGAATGCTTTAGGTAAGGACAATAAGGGATACCAACTTGTATTGGTATCCCATATAGTGAGAACGCAGACACTGATAATTCTGTTGTTAAAGTTTAATCAGTGCATCTGGAAAATATCTTTTTGCCACCATTTTTAAACTATTAAAAGTGATATATATGTCAGATACTCGAAGGAGCAATAAGTAATAAAAAATAAATTTTTTAAAACGAAGCTATTTCTATGTCACAGAGTGTCCATAAAACCATCATACTGGTCGAAGAATAAAGGGTAAAACAGTAAAAACAGACCAAAGTTGTTTTGTTTTTGACATTTATATCATTGCACATTACATATCTGATAACTTGTTTTTTTCCATTTCTTGAAATGAGTTTGACTGAACATTCCATAGCTAGTATTTCAATGTACTAGATGAAAATAATTTAAGGTTGCATCTGACATAAAAAGGAAATGCAATGAAAACAATAAAAACATTCCGTTGTTCATGCTTCTTACAGAGTTTTGCAAACAACCTAAATGTTAAGAAGATAATAAGCTGAAAACAAAACTTACCTCCAATGAATCCGATAGTGAGGTAAAGCTCTAATACGCTGGTACTGAAAGAGGCAGAGACCATTCCCAAGCAGCATAACACACCTCCTACCATCACCACGGGACGGCTACCGTATTTATTCACCAAAATACTGCTTATGGGACCTGCGGTAGAGAGGAGATGAAGAAATATTCAGTTGCTGGGTCATTTATTTATTTTAAACATTTGCTAATTTTGAAAGCTGAGAAAGCACATTTAATGATCAAAAAAATAGTAGTTCACATAGAATATAATGAAGACTTTTCGATACTTTCCAATCAGTTTGACTGGTTATTTTTAAATACATATATTTGTATGTATATATATATGTGTGTGTGTATATATATATATGTATATATATATTCATGTAAAATAATAAATTAGAAGTGTTTAACAGATAGTTTATTATGGCCATTCAACTTCTGATGGAAAAGTTTTTCAACAAGGCATAGCTAAACAGTCTAAATATCTCAAGTGCAGGTAAATTTATGTAACAAAAATTGAAGGATTATATAAATGACTTGTATGTTAGAATTTTATTTTTTAGAATAATGTGTGTGTGCACAAATACACATACATGCCCTTAACTAGAGTTCAAATTTTTTTATTACAAAACATTTTTTTCTTTTATGATTTTTCTTTAGTATTATATTTCTTTGATTCTAAGACATCGGTTGTTTCTCTTTTTTTCTTATATTAGAAATAAAGATGTCTCACTCTTGATGGTCTCTTAACAATCTCTTCATCAGGTGGCAGTCATAGGTAGTAATGTAGCTATCATTGCCTATGCATGCTGAATTTGGTTGTTATTTCTGTGGTTTGGCCGGACAATGGCAATATCTCCCATTTCAATCAAACCATTTGAGGCTCATTTGAAAAAACAACATGAAATCCTCATTGTCTGAAAATAGTCTGTTGACACATTCTGTTAAGGTCAAGAAAGTACCAACCTCAAATTTACAGAATGGATGCAGTAGTTTAGATGGAATTACCAGAGAAAACGGTGGATCTCTCAATTAAAATACACATCCTCATCAGTGAAGAGAACAATTTCTGTGTGAAATGTGAACACTGAGACTTTAGACTCCACTAATTTAGAAGAGCCAGATACTGAGTGGGAAGAAGTTTTTGAAATGCTTTAATATTTTTAATGTATCTTTTCCGATTCATATGTTCATATGAAATATTCATAAATGATTAAAATGATTAAAACAATCTGTTTACATCTAGAAAAGCTCTTTTGATAATTAAAGTTCTAAATATTTACTGATTATTTAGATTAATTACAACAGTCTCTTCTCTCAGTATCATAGATATCACGTATACTATTTTCTATGTGGTGCCTGGATAACTAACAAATGAGTTAACTGATTACTATATTTTATAAATGTGTCTTTCCAAAATGTGTAAACTGAAAATGGAAGATAGGCTATGCATCACAACTAAAACTGTAGTGTATGGAAAGTAATTATATCTATAGATTAGGATAATCATATTGAGGCTTTCTTCCATTATTGTGATTAATTAGGGTAGCTACTAAAAATGTCTAGAAGTGTTAGCATTTGGTTTTTTGTTTGTTTTTTGAGGAGGCTTTGATAATATCTACATTGGGATGAGTCAAGATGCAGTCAAAGTTCTAATTTTAAAAAATATTTTAAGTTATATACTTTAAATGATATAAGGGATATAGTTACACAATTCATCTACAATCTTTTCTCTAGTTTAAAAAAGACATACTTTTATAAGTGATTATTCAGAAATAATCAACGCTTCTTACCCTTTAATATTACATACTTATATTATAAAATATAAAATATTTCTACTTTGTAATAGTTGATCAAAATTACAATTATGATATAAAATGAAATGTACTTATTTTATAAAGAATCTCTAAATGCTTAATATTATCTTGAAGAGGCATCTAACATTAGGTGTAAAACACAACACCATCCATTGCCCCTCCCCATCCTATAAGCAGTTTGATTTACTGTATTAACAAGACATAAAATTTCAAAAAAAATAAATCCTCATCAAACGAGATTTTTATTAAACATGAGCTAGCTTCACAGGTATCCCTTTTTGATGAGTCATAGGCCTAATCATTCTGAGCTCATTCATTCATTTATTTATTTATTTATTCAATCTTTTCAGAACTTTTTACTCAGCATGTGTTTTCAAAGTAATCATGATGTTTAATCATTAGTTATGTCAAAAAAGAAAATTCTCTACCTGCTGAGAGTTATATCTGAGCCCACATCTAAGCTGAGCAGTTACTGTTCATCAAAATTCTTTGTTCTGTTTGCTTGTCGAGCAGTTATAAGAAAATGATGTGCAAGAATAATGTTGCATTTCCGAAAAATTCCCGAAAGTATCAGAATGTATCTAAATCAGACTATCTACCCGCTAATTTATTTTGATCCTATTTTCCAATCTAAGAATTTTTAGTGTCAAGTATAACGACCATGTTCATGCTAGCTATGGAGTTGTAAAGGAGAGCATTATCACAGAGCAGTGCAAGGATCCCAATACTGTCACCCATATTTCAGTTACTTCTTTGTCTTCTAAAAGCTACTTCTGTCTTTTGTGTGTGGCTCCACAACACTTAGCAAAAGATTATGTATTCTGCCAAGGAAGCTTCTATGAATTCTTACAAATTAAGAGTTTGCCCACTCAAAACTGTTAGACTTGTAGCTGGTAACACACAGAAACAAAACATTTACTCTCCTTTTTATTCATTTGAATCTTATTCATACATTCTATTCTAAGATCTATGAAAGTAGCTGTCACATATACTATTATTATTCAACATTTATTGAGGTATTACTTTCTGCAGGCAGTGTGCTAAGAATTATACAGGCATCACTGCATGTGATTTTCATGGCAATCCGATGATATAATTGCTTAATTAAAGCTATTAACAGTTGATAAAACAGAGGTGTGCTAAGTGTTTAGATAACTTATTCAAGATCACATCAGTATAAGTGGTAGAATGTGGATATGAGCCCAGGGTCATCTGATTACAAAACTTGTATTTTTAACTGTTATGCAGAAAAGTGTCAGCACAGCAAGGGCTAAGATTGCCATCTATAAAAAGGCCTGCTTTCAAGGTTGGCTCTTGGCTGGTATCTGGGAACTTGGATTTCAGAAGTGTTCTCACCATTCCCTAACTGATAAGAGTGGGCTCATCATGCCTAAAATGTTTTTCAATGTGTTTATGCTAAATATCTGCTTTCTTTCTGGGAGTCTGGAATTTTGGTACATGCCAGACAGAGAATGTCTAGGTGACCAGCAACACAACAGAAACCTTAAGCAGTGAGTCTCTAATGAGCTTCCTGGTTAGAAAACACTCCACACATTCTGACACAACTAATTGCTAAAAGAATTAAGCCCATCCTTTGTGATTCCACTAGGAGAAGACCCTTGGAAGTTTGTGACTGGTTTCCTTTGTACTTTGCCCCATGTGCTTTTTCCTCCCCTGATATTGTTTTGCATCTTTTCATTGTAATAAATCATAGCCATGAAAAAGACATTGAGTCTTGTGAATCTTCCTAGCAAAGCATCAAACCTGGGTATGATGATGGGGTCTCTGAATACTATATCTCTCCTACTGCTAATTTTGAGTTTTGCAAAGAATAGTTATAAACAGATGGTTTTTTGTTAATATTTTTTAAATGTATGACCTACACACACACACACACACACACACGGTCTATTGTTTTGTATATTGTTCTGTTCTGTAGACATAAACTCATAGTGCTTGTTTTAATTTCTTTTATATATTGCATGAGTACATATTACATGCCATGAGAAAATTTGGAGAGTATGTTATATAATAAACATTTCATAAAATATATTTGATCAATCTAAAACCATAAATTGCAATTGACTATCAATTTGAGCTACACAAAATTTTTTATGCATAGCATAAACACTAACAGAAGAAATGATAAACTGCTATAATTTATTTTTATTTGCTTTATTTCCAATTTGTATATGTAGTATCCTATCAAATCAAATGATAAAAAGCAGTAGTGCAGGACTAGGACTAAGCTGTTTGCAATTTCAGAAATTTATCTGTGTTTACTTGTTTTGTTTTTGTTTTTTTTTTTACTAAGAGAGACTTTCTAAATTTGAAATATTTTACAAAGAGATTTTTTGAATTTGAAAACTGTTGCTATTTAAAGTGGGCCAGAGAGTGGGACTGTCTTCATTAACTGCTTGTTTGCCTGAGGTCTATCTCTGCACTGAAGTAGCAATTGGAAATCTGCCTGGTTTCTCTCTCCCTATGACCTCTCTTTATTTAAATTGAGCAAAAACATGAGGGAAGAGTCCCTGACAGTTAGGAAGCAGCTATTGCATTTGCTTCTAGGCAAGATGACAACATAAATGTTACCCAGGTAAATCGTCAGCATGTTGCTCAGTAAGTGTTCTAGTTTAACTTACTAGAGCTGCTCCAGTGCCACAAAAGATGAACCTTTATGTCAGCTGAAGACACTCATGCTGTACTCATTCAGCATTCAACTAATATATTAAGTATATAAAGGTTTTGAGTCAGTGGCTTGAGTAGTTGTAGAAATTAAGAAAGGGATCGATTAACATGCTAGGTATACTTGGTGCATAACAGGGACAGTGCGTACCAGGAGGTGACATGGTCTACAAACTTATCTTTGCATCTCTGCTTGAGATGTTCTCTCCTTTATATGTAAACAGTTTATTTGTCTCATACCCAGGTTTCCACAGATAGATTGACTCAGATCGCTTACCATTCCAATAGATGAAGCTATCAAACTTTAATGAGGTATTAAATACTATTTTGAAAATACACCTATAAAACTAAAGCTCATTTTCCATGCTTTCTATATTAAACTGGCATCTTGTCAAAATTTTTTAATACAGATCAAAGGATTTGAAAATGATCCTTCTCTACAGTTAAGGACAGAAATGCCAACTTCTTTTGTGTTGGTTATATTATTCTCATTTGGGAGAGACATTTTCACTTCTTTAAGGCTGGCACAATGGCTACATAATAATAAAAATAACATTTCTTAAGGACTTGGCAGATTTCTAAGCTCTTCACATTATAAAATCACACTTAATCCTTACAACCCCTCTAAAAGTTGGTACTATTTCTTCATTCCCATTTTATATATAAGGAACCTGAGGTGCAAAGTATTAAGTATTGCTCAAGCACTCTAACTGCCTATGGTAGCTATGTATACTCCTTTGAAGAGTTATTTCTCCCAGGAGGAAGGATTAAATCTCTTTTACATGCATGATGTTCATTTTTTAAAATAAAAATTTACATTTAATATTACATTGTACAAAATTTATACTTGACATTCTCTGCTCTTTGGAATAACGTTTAAGTAGATTTTAAAAAATTACTATATTTGCAAAAACTGTTAGTTCCCTACCCAAGAGCCATGCCTTCTGTCTTCTTCCTAACTGAATCCTGATTTTGCTTTATACCTAACCTCTGCCATGAGAGCGCATGCCTAATATCTGGGGAGTGAATCATAAGAACTATAAGCCAATCATGATAGGAAAATTGCCATTACCAAATATTGGTTTGAACATAAGCATTTGGAGACAATTTACATAAGGTGAAGTTTTCCAGAGACTTCTTAGAAAGTATTTCTTCAGTCTTGTAAAGCAATATAGAGCCTCTCCATATTTTCATGACAATGATGCCCGGAGGTTCCATAATCATCTTTGGACCATGAAGAGGGCTTGAAGATCAGACAGATACTTAAGCTCTTGATTAGATCAAAGAGCTTGATTAAATCAGCTAAGTCAGGAGCTGCCTTAAAATTTCCTTATTAGTTTACTGATGGACACTGGATTCTTATCTACTTACAGTTTAAAATATCCCAACTAATATGATAATAGAAAAATTTCAATTCTACTAAAAATTTCATAAAATCTGTTAATACCATCTCACACTAAAAAGTAGTTAACATGAACTAAATACTTTCTTTTCCTCTAAAGCTTGAAAGTTTACTTAGTTTCAAATAATTATCTCAGTGTGATCTAACTATAGAACATTAAAAAGTGATTCTGACATTTTCCCCCATTTGTTCTACACAATTAAATGTTGGAATAGTTCAATCCCAACAGGATTTTTGAAATATGGATATATAATTCAGAATGCATCTGTCTTAGGTAACTAATAAACAATATGACCATTTCCAGATGATGCTAAAATGTTTCTGTTCATGGATAGTTTTCCCTCATAATTTTTGTTGTACATAGAAGATTGCATGAAGTTCTATGAAATTTTATATTCTTTCCTTCCATCATATTCTTCAAAATTAGGTTTAAATAACACTGCCATAATGCATTCCATGAACCCATCTGTCTAATGTAATCCTCCAAGCTTTTAATTGCTATACTACATTGTTCCTATTTTTCTTAAGATAGCAATAATATTCTACCTTGTGGTATACTTATTTGCATATTTGCATTAATCACTAGAGCTTCAACTCTTAGAAGGGAGGAGTGTAATTTTATTCATAAGAGACATAATTTATTTCACATAGGAGATAGTAATTATTTTAAATTTAGATTAAATTGTTTTCTAAGCTGATTTAGAATTGTCATATGATGCTACCATCACTTAATTGGCATGATATCAGTATTTAATAGAGAAGACAAAGTTTTATGAGGATATTTAATCTACTAAGTTCCTTTCTCTTATCTAAACCACAAATAAACAAATAATACAACATATATGCCATATTAAAGGTCATTTTAGATATGTGTATATGATCACCATTCATCTTAACTCATCTTTAAAAGTACCTTGGTTTATGAGTAAAGATGTTTTAAGCAAACAAAATTTCTAACTAAAGTTATGAGGTCCATTTATCCCAACATTCTTACCATGATCTACTACAGTATATAATGTATATATAGGGTAGCTATAGATGTATCTGTATATGGCTGTGTGTTGTTTTAAATGCAAGGAACATAATACCAAGAGAATGTACTAATATTCTTTGTGCACCTTTTACATAAGTTCTAGTATATTATAAAGTACTATGGAGTAATAACAATTAGTATTCACTGCTTACTTCAGGAAAGTAATAATAACAAATATTTAAACAAGTCCTCCCTTGGTTAATTCTCTTGGTGAACAACTGTGCATCCATTTTCTTCTGCTTCTTCTTTTGGATTCCTTGAAGGAGTCTACTTTTCACTGGGCAGCCACATGCTCAGAGAATTAAACTCTATAATGAGGTAGGAATCAATTCTATTTTACTGAGAGAGCCAATCATGGAAATCTCATTCACTCTCCATTGCATGATTTAGGGCTAGGCTTACATTACAATTTTGGCCAATGAGACATGAGTGGAAATCTTCCCAGTGATTTCTGGGAAAGCTCTACTTTTCTTAAAGAGATACAAAGAAATCATTAACTATTGTCATGTATGCTATATTGTCTTGAACCACATCAACCATCTTGTGAACATAAAGAGAACTGGCCTGAAGAAAAAACTAGCATAGTAGACAGTAATTATTGGAAGTAAAATAGTTGCTTTAATATTTAACAGAAAAATCCATGTACGATGTTACCAAATATTTAACTAATGATAATGAAGACATTAACCAATCCACTTCCTGCTTCATATCCTTTTACTGTATCTTAATGTAGGTTTATTATGAAGTTAAGCAGCTTAAGCTTCAGAGCCCTGCACTTGCAGGACCCTTTCAAGGTCCTGGGAGTGCCTAGAGATGTATTCACAAGGTCATATGTTTAGCAAAATCTGAAAAGACGCTTTTATATTTTTTTCTCAAAAAAGTTTCTTTCAAATTTTATGATATTTCAGGGACTACAAAATCTATAACTACTCCTAGAAATGCCAGTATATTTTGGCTGCAATATAAACAAATGTTTGAGTTTAGACTTAGTTTCACAAAACCTGTCTGGATTGTTTTGTTCTTGGACTAGTAATCTTATTTGTGTACTTCTTAGCAACCATAATCAATTAATATGATTTACAGAATTGGAAAAATCCAGGTGCTAACAAAAACATAATTTTAGTTTCTCTGTGACCACTGCAAACAGAGGCAATCTATTTCTGTTCCATAAATAACACTCATTAGAGTGTTATCCTAATAACAGATTGTAAGAACATCTTCTTCCATAAAACCCCTAATTATTATGCTGTCTACTTTGTCAATATTCTTTAAAGGAAAACCAAAATAATTTTTGCTAGACTCACTCAGGTGCATGGGGGTAGAGCTGATCAAGAATGCCAACATGGCTAGAACTAAACTGATATACTCTTAAGATGCTCTTGATGACTATGACAATAGTAATAATATGCTAACTTAATCTGCTTTGGCTCGGCTCAACATTAAATATCAAAAACATCTTCTCATTCTTCTGAGCTTTCTTTAGACTTTAACTACTTTGAGGGTTCCAAATCCAAAATTTCAGACTAGAATTTTTTAATGACTATCAAACAGGACAAATGAGCCCTTTTTAGCACTTTCGACTCTGTATATCACTGACACTTCAAATCAGTTGAGTCACAAATATTGTTTCATTTGAGCCTCTGAAATAAAATTTGCTCTGCTCTTGTTTTCCTGATTTCATTCAATATCACTATCCATTCAATCAAGCCAGAAAGTTAGACATCATCCTAGATTACTCCTTGTGTTTCATAGCTGACATCAAATTAATTACAAGGTATTACCAATTCTATTTCTTAAATATATCATTTCCTTCTTTTCATCTTTGCTCTGTTTCCTTACATGAAGTTCACACGACCTTTTACTGGACACAAATAGATGACCAGAGTGGTCTTTCAAAGAGCATATTATAGATCATGGTTTTTCTCTTAAAACTCTTAACTGACTGCCTATCAGCTTCAAAATTGATTAAATACTTTAAAAGGAGATATAGCCCATTCATTCTGCTACCAGTTTTCAATTTCACAATTTTTCACAAATTTTTTTTACGTTTTTCATGGTCTACTATCTTTGTGAATGCTGTTCTTTTAATATATCTTATAAATATTGAGAGTATACCATGTTTTAACATAATTCTAGACATTAACGATACAGAAAAAAAAAACAAAAGAAAATTAAACTTCCTATTCTCCTAGCATATCCATTCTAATCCTTTCTGCTTGGAATGCCTTCCTTGCCAACATAGATGGTTGACACTGGCTTGGGGAAGAGAGAATGGGATATTACTAAGCAATATACGTAAAGTTTCAGTTAAACAAGATAAATAAGTTCTAGAAATCTGCTATCCAGCACTGTACGTATGGTTAACAATACTGTATGACATAAAAAGTTAAGAGGGTAGCTCTCATGTTGTGTTCTCACCACAATAAAATAAAATTTTATTTAAAAAAAAAATTTAATTAAAATAATTAAAACCTGCAGGAGAAAATAAAATGATGAGGATGGAGAATCTGAGTGAGGATATAGCACAGAGTAATTCTTCCAGAGATTTGTTTGAGCCATTGCATCTTTGTTAGGGTATGATATTCATTTTGACTGGTACTACCTTTCTACCTTTGAAAAGTATGGCTAAACAAGTATGGCTAAACAGACATCATATCTAATAGCCAAAGTGGTGCTATTGTTTGAAATAATTTAATCCTCTAATTTGATGAATTTGGGGAAGTTTTCATAGCAAAAAGTCTTCCTATTGTTGACATACCTCACTTTGCAAATGAGTTCGAATGCATTCTTTGTCTTGTTGCCAACAGCAAGCTGCCCTTCTCAGATTTCTGATAATGTCACCAGTTAGTCATTAGAACTGCAGTAGTCATTTGATATTGACTAAGATTAACTTCCTTAAAGTTTAGTAAGAAATTGTCATTAACTGAAATTCATGATTACCTATCTAACTGAGGAGTATCTATCTCCAAGCTGCTCAGCTACCCTATTCCACTCAAATTATATGCAATTGCTATTTTAATTTTTTTCCAAATCTCCTAAAATTTAAGCCTCTCTTTCTCCTACTCTGCCATTATTCAGCATATGACCTCAAACTACTCACTTGAAGAACACAGAAAACATCAAGCAAGAAATACTTCAACCTCCAGTGAACAATTGCATGTTTAAATTCATGTTTGAATATAATGCAAAACCAACAGGGCCACAGTCTCTCATTTAAAAACACCCTTGTGTTTACCTGTGATCAAGCACAGTGTATAATGTGTCACACAGCATGATGTTACATAGAATTAGCAGACTTCTAACTTAATCTCATCTTATTGCAACCTTTTTTCTTTTGAAATGAGTATATTTTCCTATCTGACATCAAGAAATAAAACCCATCAGAAACAGAACTCTTATTCCCTGTGAACTGTTGTAAAGTGGCTTCATTCTTTCTAATGGCTGCAATGCATCATAAACTCAAAATAAATTAGTGGCCATTAAGCCAGAGGCTCCCCACCATTTGTATTATAAATGATGCTTAGACATCAGGCATTACTGGAATCACCTTTCATCTGAAGAGCGATATTGATATCTTAAGCCAAAGCACATTAAAATGATCCAGTGAAGTACACTGACTTCAGGAAGGATATTCATATATTGCTTGTGATGAGAATAATACTTATATTTCCTAGTAGCAAAAAACATTTCTTCAAAAATAAAAACTATATTTTTGAGGTAGAAATTAAATACGGCTCAAATTAATAGGACTTTTCAGGAACCTCATAGTAGTATACTATTTATACCGCCGCAGTTTGCCATCTAAATCACAAAGCACACAGACAGCATTTAAAATGTATTCCTGAGTTATAAAATACAATTTTGCATTCATTTTTGTATTATGTTTTCAACTCTTTTCAAGTAATCTAGCTCTCCCACTGTCTGAGATTCCCCATACCACTCCTTCTGTCCTCAAAACACCTATCCTCCCTCTGCCAGAATCTACCTCTTCACAGTCAGCTTGTGGTGACACCAGAGAAGTCATCACCAGGGACCAGATCAATTTTTCATGACTGAAAACCCCACTCTACCTGAATATGCACTCTTATTCCTTCTCAATACAACATTTATATCCACTTCATATTTCCAATGATCTCACTAACAGAATTGTAAAACTCAGTATCAGTTGGCTAAAGTTCCTTTGTCACGGGACAAAGTGTTAGGATAGATATAGATAATTTTGTCTCATGACCACTCCTTTTGAATATAATTTTTATTTGAATAATTAAATGGATTTAGTACGATTACTATAACAGCCTAGAGTTCCTTCCTTATTATTTAAAGTAACTTCGCATATCTCTATTCTGATCCATTTATGCATTGGCCATTAAGTGTAAATCTCTGGACAATCTTATTTCAAAATATTGTATCACAAAGTTTTTAAATTTTTTTCAGAGATGTAAGTAATGATTATTGAGTGGTGCGCTTTTGGAGGAGTTGAATTGTGGGTGCTAGATCTTAGGACAGGAAGAAGAAGCAGAACCTGAACATTCACGGTTAACAACCCAGACAGCCTAGAGGTGGGGGATCCAAGACTAGAAGTCAGATTTCCTGGTGCCCAGTTATCTGTAGCCTTTTAACTTTGAATGTTATTTCTTAACTTGCTCACTATTAACAGAGTCATGAAATCTCGTGGATCAGAAATTGGCCAAAAAGATTTTAGATGATATATTTCAATATCCAAATGCAGTGAGAATAGTGATAAGATTGTCTGTCAATCTATACCTAAAAACTTTAAATATTCATGATGCAAAATAGTTTAAAATATTGGTAAAAGAACATACACTTTGGCTAACTGAAAATAGCCATTCTTTATATTTCAAAGGCCTTTCCGCAAAGAGTTCCAAGTTGCTTTTATTTTCTACATGGACACCATTGGAGTTTAGAGAAGCAATCTGGAACTCCAAAGTCTAAGGCAACCGAAATTAGCCACATGGACTCATTCCTCACTACAACTTAGATAACTTTAAACACGGTCAAAGGAAAAATAAAATTGAGGTGAAAAAATACTTTTGAACTCTACCCACAAACTGATAGTTTTGATCCCTTCCTCATATCCCAAACTTGATTGAAATGGTTTAATCTACATTCTTTCTGTGGTCTGCTGAGACCACACTAAATACAATGTGGCAAACTGTTCTGTTTTGAACAGTGCCAAGTAAACTGTCAACACTCAAAAAATAAATGATAAAAATAGGAACATGTGGGAGTCAGTTCAGGGAGAAATAAGCGAAATGTCTAAAAGGCTAAGGGACTTATTTATGAGATATGATTAAGAGGAAAAAAAATAAGTAGCTTGGTCAAACAATACTAAGGAGGGTGATGGAATAACTGCTAGTATTTTTTGGAAGGCTTAAACATGTTGAAAACTAAAAGATTATTCACCAAATAGGATAGTAATAATAATCACTTTAGACCTTACATTTCTTCAGTACAATTTTCAAAATACATCTCACTTATCTCGGAGTGTAATTAAATAGTACAGAAATTATTTTAAATCTATAAAATTTTTTGTGGTGAAAATAATTTGACTAAGGGCAGTTATTTCTAATGGAACAATGTTATGTACTATTTTCAATAGGAAAAATGAGAATTGACCCAACAAGGAGAAATAATCCTGAGAGATGGCACCACAAAAGCCCAGAAGTCAGGAGCAGATGCCTTCAGTCCTACCACTGTTACTCTCTATGTGGCTTTTGGAAAACTCATAACTTTCTTAAATCATTTTTTATCTGTAAAGTAAAGCAGCAGTCAAGTGGAAGAGACTTTCCTTCACTTTGTAAATGTGAATGAATTCACAAAATTATGATTCAAAGTGTGAAATGTTTCTTTAAATAATATTAAATTATATGGATTTGGAAATGGATTCTAGCTGTTTAATGATAAACTATACCAATAACGTGATACACTAAGTACTCATCAGCTACATTCTATCCCTTCATTTATGAATATTAGCAAAAATATTCCCTTTATCTCTGTGATTAAAGATGAATGTGTTCTTAAGGGAAAGCATTTATTCAATAATATTGGTATACTATAATTCTTGGGCACTGGAATATCAATAGCTATCATTTTTTGAGTAATTCAATACATAGTAGGAAGCATGGTATAGTACACTTTGCAAAATTTATCTAATTTACCTATATTTCATAAACTAAAAATTTTCTATTTTCACCTTCATTTCACAAGCAAAAAGAACCTATATGGGACTTTGTTATTGCTATATTCTTAAATGCACACATTCCATATACATCTGAATTTCAAAGAAATTATTCCTACAATGCAAAAATATCTCCACCATCTCTTGAAATATACTTTTAATAAAAACATTCTCATGACATCATTAACTAGTTAATAATGCTCTATATAATTAAATTACAGAGTCACATTGGTGTCTTAAATTCTAGCCCTATTCTATTTTACAGCTTGGCAAACATCTCAGATATAAGGACACAACTGATTCCAGCAAGTCTACCACAAATTCTATCATATAGAACATATGATATATTTAATTGGGCAGTAATACATCAGATTAGCAAGGTCAATGATAATTTTTATTTCTATAATTGATATAAAAATCTGAAGACTAACCTCAGGATAAAATTGAGATGTGCTTTTTTAAAAACATATTGTATATATTAATGTTATTATTCTTATTTAATAACTTTTTTCTTTCTGCATACATATATGCATTTGAAAATTGATATTAAACTATGACAACAAGCTAAGCTTTCAGGGGAGATATCTGATATGCTCTTTGGCTGGTATGAAAGGTGAAACAGCATCCTGCTTTACCACATTAACAGTATCATTTATTCCACTGTCATCTAATCCTCAGTACTAGAATAAGAGATGGACACAAAAGCTGTATTCTATTGATGATCTACAAAAAGCTACTCTGTACTTCCATGGTCTTTCAGGCCTTCCTATTCCAAAGTTTTCTTGGAACATGTACATGACTGCTTAGGAGCTGATGAGCTATCTATAATATTTGTCATATATAAAGATTTATATATATACACATTATATATTACATGTAATGATATTATGTATAAATATATTTTTATCTCCACAATTAAAATTTTCACTGTCGGCTTTTATAACCTGCATGCCTGTTTAGAAATGAAAAGAGAAGGATTTATACAATATTCTCTAACTATAAGCAGAATACTACTTAGATACATGAAAAGAAAGGCAATAGAAAAATTTTAAAAAGCTGTGCAAACAGAAAACAGTTAAAAACAAATAACGATTGTTTTAGAATTTTGTAATAGAAAATAGCTGAAGGGTTTCAGAACTTGTAAGAGAATTTTCTGCATATTTATATTGTGACCTCATAATATCACAGATTCAATCATTTTTACTTCCCTTTCTTCCTCATTGGATGAAACTACAGGTCAGGGATCACGTCTTTTTCATCTTTGTATATCAATGTTTAGCATAATTCCTGGTACATGGCAGGAGCTCAATACATGTTTATGAAATGAAATAAAAAATATGAAGTAATGTGGGTTCTAAGAAAGGAATTGACTTCTGAAAAATCACACTATTATACAGTAGCATAGCTAGGCATAGAACTCAGTCTTTCACAGCTTATGTTAGAATTATTACAATAATTTTGATAATGATCCATTTGCTCATTCCTTCAAAAAATATTAAGCACCTACTACTGCCAGGGCATATTTTAGTGACAGAAGAAGTTTGTACTATCATGACTGTTCCTTTTTAATAATAGAAAGGTATATTTCTATTAACATGAGAACTAATTATGCCTTCATAAGACTATATTCTATTTCAAGCAAACAGACCAAGTTCATGAATGTGTGCTACAAGGAAAAAAAAAAGTGACCTAATAAGAAATTTTAGTCAACTACAAATACATAAGTAACAATAACATAAGAAAATTCCAAACTAGGACAAATCTATTGTCCTTCTAATTCTGTGTTCTTTTGACAGCAATGCCATAATGGATTTGATGGACAATATGGCTGTTGCACATTACCTCAACCTGAAGATTAGGAAAGAAAAAAATGGGGAATAGTGGTAAGAAATTCTTATATCACTAAAACATGAAAGTGAACAGAAATATGAACTTTAATTAAAGTCAAGAGTATTAGTCCAATTTATAATATTTCCTTGAAAATTAATATGCTATTTCATTTTTAGTAAATTTGTAATTCAACGATCTCCAATATAGCTGGACTGCTAAGAATACAGATTAAATACCTGTGTTTATGTCTAGTTATCATTCATAAATTTATCAAAGCTTCATTTGGTTCTGTTAAAAATTTGGTCTAATTCACTTTTTATTGAGATCATAAATTCTATTGGGTTATCATTCTCTTATATTATAAAATTTACCATTTCAGGTTTCTCTTGGGCCCTATTTTTCCTTCTCCTTTCTCACTGCAATTCCAATATTGTGGAATTTAGTTAACACGTTTATTCACATAATCCATACCCTTCAGGACTTTATATCATTTTATTATCTTTTCTTAGACTTGGTATTTTTAGCTTGTAAAGACAAAATCTAATTTATCTGTCTTGATAGAAGTATTCTCTATTTCAAAAACAACACAAACTCACAAATATGTGTTTTTGATCATTTTAGTTTCTCCATTTTGAATTTTCTCTGGCTGTATTATGTTATTGAGTATGGTACTCCATTTTGTGCACCTATTGTGTTAAAATCTCTTAAAAATGCATAGCCGTTCATAGCAAAAGGAGATAAAATGCAATGGTTTCTCAGCAGTTACAATGAATTTTGTGAGTTATTTATTCTCACATAAGATAGATTTTTCTCAGCCTATTGTATTAAAAAGATAAGAAATGTGGAGAAAGAAACCTAGAAGATAGAACATAAAGCATGGAATAAAAGTTAAACCATCAAACCTAGACAATGTCGAAAAGAAATACAGACAAAATTTTGCCTAAGTAATAGAAAGATGAATCTTTTAATTTCTATAATTATTTTAGGTCGAAATCTAAGGCAACATTGGCATATGATACTTTCTTACCTTCTTAATCCATTTTTCATAGTTTCCATGCTGGAGATGCTGTCCAGGTATTTGGATAATTTTGAATTTTCAAAACACCTTAAATAAGCTCAATGCTAGAACACTACGTCAAAATACACAAATTTAGATGACACATATGTTAGCCCAGATAACCACACTGTTCTTTCTTGTGTTTAATTAGGGGAGTTGAAAAGAATCAACAGAGTTCAGAACTAGATACTCATGAAAAAATGCATGAACATTTTATTTATAAGGAATTGAAGCAGAGATATATTGAGTAACTTGCCAGAACTACACAGCTTGTAAGTGGTAGTGTGGGAATCTCAACATAGCAAAGTCCAAGTCCATGCCCAAACCACTCTACCTCTGAAAAGAAAAAAAAAAAAAAAAAAAAGAAAAAAAGCGGGGGCTTCTTTTGTTTAGGAATTTAGTCCACAAAATCAGTTTTTCACCATTGAAAGTGGAATTTTCACTTAAAAACCAATGATCATGCACTACAAAGGAAAAAGTGAAACAAACTGCCAGTGGAAAAAAAGGAACACCTCTTAAAAAATACACAACAAAAAAAAAATTACAGTTGGATGCTCATAAATATTATATAGGTATCACTGAAGATAAAACTAATATTCAAATGGTTAGTTAATTTAATTTGGGTCTTATTAAATTCATTCTAAGGTAAAAAAATATGACAGCTAAAGCAATAAAAAAGTATTGTCTGAAACCAAACAGAAATTTGGGTTCTTTCCGAGAAGCTTTTTTGCCACTACTACTGATTCCCCAAAGAAGAATGAATGCCAAAAATATATAAAACAAAAAGCATTTCTATGTTCAAATTTGTTTCTTCATAAGTAGATAAATTTTTTTTAAAACCTATATACAATAATTATTTAACATTAATGGCTATTTCATTCATTTTTACCTAGGAGAATAAAATTAGTCAAAGAGACAAAATAAGAGGTCACAGATATGAATTTAAAAACAAACTGAATAAAAACAATTTCCTTTTTTCTCCCAGAAGCATATTTTGGAATGTTAATAGTATGCATGGACCATGCTATTTTATCAGGGAAAGCAATTTCGTAAGTACTCAAGAATCGCCTCAGGCTTCCAGTTCAATTGTGTTTGAAATAATATGGAAGCCATCTTTAAGGAGCAGAGGTTATACTGCCCCTGAAAAGTTTTATCCAGCTTCTAAAACAGATCATGTTTAATTTAAGGAACACCTCTAAGTAACATTTTTGCTACAACATAAAAGTACTTAATATCGTTTCTTGATAGGAGCAGTGTTCATGAGAAAAGCTTTCTCATTTTATCTGAGTAATCTCATTAAACTTGTTATTCTTTGTCTGAAAAGGCAAAATTAACTCTACATAGATATTTTAAGTGTATTTTACACCAATCATGAAATACTCCTTGTACCAAGAAGGATTTGGAAGGTTAATGACAACCTCTAAGTGTTCACAATCACTCTAAATGTGGATATTAAAATTCGACCCTTTGAATACTTCTGATAAAGGAAAAAAAAAAACAAAGTTTGTCCCGGATAAGAAGAGACAAAGACTATACAGAGGCTTTGAAAAGTTCCTCAATCTCTAGATCCATATCCACTCTTTGGAAGATGATAGATGTCTGAAACATTGAGACAGATCTCTGTTTCAAAAAATAGTTTCTGTAGCCTAGTTCTTTCCTCAAGCCAAATAAGTAACCATCACATGGATTTCACAACTCTCATTTCCATAGCACATACCATTTACTCTTTCCACTAGTATTACAATATCTTATACTAGTAGAAAAAAAAAATTTCAAATATTTTTAACTTACTCTATGATTTTCTTTTCCCTCCTAATTAAAAAAAAAAAAAACTAAAAAGATGCTTTCATGATTTTGGTCTATAGATGGTTCTTATGCTTCTGTATCAATGCAAGTCATGAACGTGAACATTGTGTTATCTAGTGGAAGTTTGGAAAAATTAAAAGAAACTCCAAAAGAAACTGACACATATATAATATTTTTCCTTTTGTTTCCCTTTGTTCATTATCTAGATTTCACTCACAGTTTTATTTACAGATTTTTTTTACTCATCACTTGAAGAGAATTGATGAGTCTAAAGTATTTTCAGAGTTCTATTTACTGGATTTATTCTTCAGCCTTCCAAGAATGCACATTCACTGCTGGGGTGCTGAGATAGTATAAAGCTTGCTTCCATTCGGTCTCTCGCATGAATTTCTAATCTAATTATAGGTTACATAAGCAATGAGGCCAAAGAACAGAAACCAACATAATACTATAGTCATTAGACATTCCCAGAATATTCAGAGCACATTTTAATCAGAACAACGAAGGCTATGGAGCATCACTTTAGCATCAGTCTTCAAAAATCTATCAAAGCTTTACACTTAATGCTGTCCAAGTGACTAGTGACTAAATGTATCCATTATTACTTAAATAGCGAGAGAAAGTTGTATTATTTTAGTAAGAATCAGTAAAATCCAGGGTGATAATCAAAGTCTATCTACATAAATGCTAATGTAAATTAGTTTTGTGGTTGTGCAGACTTGTCCCAGTCCCAGAAACAACAAATGAAACAACTATAATAAAAATATTGGGTAACCCCAAATCTTTTTACACAGCACAAGAAACTAATTCTATCAGAGAAAAAGTCTACAGGTATGATTGATCCTCATTACCTTGAATTCCATATTATCTAACTTGCTTATTCACTGAAATTTATTCATAACCTCCAAATCAAAACTCGCAGTGCTTTTTCAGTCATACATGGAGATGTGCATAGTGGGGGAAAACTGGAACCACCTGACATGAGGGCCAGTCTCTCTCATGTCAAATCTGGAAGTGAAACATGAGATTGAGATGCTGGTAATCATCTTCCCTGTATCAGGGAGAGGATATCAAAATAAATAAAGCTACCCCACTGGAAAAAGCAGAGCAGGGAGGAGAGAGAGCAATGTGATAGGCAAACAGAAATCACTGGTACTGGTTGACCTGGAAGGCACTGGTACTTGTGCTGCTCCTCTGATTCAAATGCAGGAACATTTCTGTTTAGACCTAAAAGGCTTTGAATCAGGTTTGTCATTTGCAACAAAAATACATCTGCATAAAATATGTAATAATATAATAATATGTTTTAGAGAAATTTTAAGACAAAAACCAGAAGAGATATTCTTGCCAGGCCATATATTAATAACTAGGTTCTTTATATAAGTCAGTAAGTGAAATGTTCACTATCTAAAGCACACATATAGAAAAAAAAAAAGGATTCAATAAAATTTCTTAAATTTTTGTCTGCTGAAAATAACATTTAATTATAATCCAATATTATTTGGACTAGATTATCAGCCCTTCATAGGGAAAGTATCTCCTGGAAAACTTTCACAGGTCTAAGCATATTTGTGATCTGTCCTTGATCTCTGCCTCCTTCCACTCCTGTCTTGAGAGGGACAAAGGGACCTCTAATCATAGAAAGCTGAATGGGCATGATTTGATCCCTACATCTGTGCCTCTTACTTTTATTCCAATGAAAACTGGCAGTGATGATTTCCACTTATACCTCTTTTTATATTTGAGATACTGAAGCCTTCCTCTTCTCTAACAGAGATCAGAAGAAGTAACAAACATATCGCCAAACTTCTTATGACATAGTATATACTAAATGACATCCCGTAGTCTGTTCTAGTCCCCACCTATAATTTACATAATTATTATTATACTTAAACAACAATCTAAGCCTTCCTGCAAGGTGAGCCAAAGATCTTCCCTTTGTAGCCATGTCCTGTGGAATAAGGTTGCTGCAGTAGGGAAGAGGGAAAAGGAAGATGAGCACCAGCTAGAATTGCCTTATCCAGGTGTCCAGTGATGACATACATCCTTGCACTCACATTTCATAGGTCAGAACTTGTCACTTGGTCACACACAACCTAAGTGTAAAGAAGCTGGGAAATATATAGAAGCTCATGGCTAGATAGTGAGCATAATGGTTTCCCCCATATCGTACTGTATTTCCTAGGAAAACTTTAGCAATATCTATGTTCATGGATGGAAAAATAATCTACCATGGCATAGGTCTAAGGGGGTACCCAACCTGCTTGCTCAGGACTGTCCAAGTAGTTTCAAGTTACTGGTACTTTCTAGTTTATGTAAAGCTAAGATGAAAGCCCTACCTATTTCAAACATAGGAATGGGCTTATTTTTATTATTGCTTCTAAGATACAGCCTTATATGACTTAATAGTTTCCTTTATTCTGCAAAATATTTAGAGCACAAAGCAAAATAATACAATGTGCTTATTTACACTTAAAAACAATAGAAAAATACACCTTGTATATTACAGCCACCATCCTCCTATGCCTAAAACATTTTGCTTCTTGACCCCCAGTAATATAAACCCAGTGGTCTAATGCTTGGTCCCTTCATAGTGTAGTCCCATCACAAAACCATCATCATTACTTTAGCACAATTGGCAGTCACTGCTCACAGAAAATAGAAAAGTTACTATGGAGACAAAGACAATTCTCCTCTCTATAATGGTTGATTCTTCCAAGACATAACAGATATTACCAGAAGAATAACATGAGGCACTCACAGAGATTGGTGGTCCCAAATCTGTGTTCGGTAATTATTTAGCTAACCATGTTCACATTA
Organism: Pteropus medius; assembly: GCF_902729225.1. Taxonomy (NCBI): domain Eukaryota; kingdom Metazoa; phylum Chordata; class Mammalia; order Chiroptera; family Pteropodidae; genus Pteropus; species Pteropus medius. Next base: position 3,126,296 of record NW_024342474.1, on the reverse strand, counting down.
TTTTTTGTTAGAATAACAAAGATAAACATTGTACTAAAAGGTAATCCTATGTAATCACTGTTTACAAAATAAATCTCTCTATCCATCTAAACAACGGAAAGTTTAAATATGTTTTTTACTTCTACTTAGTGCTTTATCAATGGGGTGATCACTCTGCTTGACCTATTTGCTGAAACCCGTTAGAGCACCAGGAGACCATATGGATGGCCAGATGGGTTGTGTAATTTAATGCCATTATTCTAAGAATGAAGTAAGGGATAAACATAATTTGCATTTTTTCTATCCTTCCTGCATACCTTTTATTAGTTTCATTTTTAATTCGGACATCAGACGGGAAAATAATAATACCTTGTTACCAAGGCCCAGATGCCAACTAATTACTACAAGAGACTCCAGCCCTGACATCACAGGCCAGGCCTCTGAACACCCTCTGTCTTACCCAGTGACCCCACCATGGTGATTAATAGCTTGAATACTAAGCCCTAATGAATGTGTCAGATCTTAGATGTTCTCTAAACTAACATAATTAGCATTACATTGAACAGATTATTTCAGTCACATGGCATAGAGAGTCCTATTTCATAGTAAAGTACATACCTTTTCACCTGATGATCTTTGAATTTATTTTATAATCATCAACTTAAAAGGCCCCTATAAATAGAAATCTTTCAAATATTAAAGACAAATTTAAATATTTTTAAATTGAATGTTGCTTTTCTTCTACAAAAGTGAATCCCTATGTTGTACATAGAGTGCAGTGGTTTTCAGAGATGCTTGTTGAAATGCAAGTTTCTGGACTCGACTCTACCAACAGAAATTCTGATAAAAAAGGGTTTGGAATCAGACCCAGGGCTATGCATTTTAACAAGTGATCCATGTTTCAGAAGCAGAAAATGTGGACTACATCTGAAAAAACACTGCCACTTTAGTAGCAGGACAAACATCTGTGTCTTAGAGCATATGAATCGATCAGACTTTTTTGTTCTAAATAGTGTGTTCCTGAAAAATTTATCTGCATCCACCTAAGAGGAATTGTTTTCATACTGAGATTACAGTTTTAAATGTGCCAACATTTTTTTCCTGTGGTTAAAAGATTAAAAACTAATTATCAGGAGAAGACATGGATATTATTTCCAACAAAACAGATAAGTGTATGAGGTCTCCATTCAACAGTGGACATGGTACTTAGCAACATGTCTATCTTGTAGGCAGTGGGCCTGGAATTGCTTTTCCACTTTTAAAGGAAATTAATGTAAAATTACTGACAGAAAGTGTAAACACAGAAAGTGGAAAACACATACAGGATTATTGGAATATCAATTTTTACCTTGGTAGTACCATAAAGAGACAATATCATAGAGAATAATTATTATGTCACTAAACAAGTGACCTTGGTGGATGAAGCACCTGAATTAGGTCTGTAGAAAGCCTGGCCTAGATCTGACTCTGTCACTTTCTAGAGGTAAAGAGGAAGATACGAGAAATCAGAAGACCATAGTGATGAAGCATTTGGTGTCTCAATTTCTATCTACCGCTGATAAGCTGTTTGACTTGGCAAAATGATTTTAACTAGTTCCTCAGCTATAGAAGAGAGAGAAGATAATACTTATTTTATAGCTCATTAAGAGGATTGGGTCATATAACACATAGCAAGCATTTAGAAAGGCCTTAGCTGAAAGTAAATACTAATAGATATCGGGTATTTTTACTAATGGTATAGCTCTGTCACTATGAGCCATATTATCTTCACCTGTAAAGTAAGAAATTACACCACATGATTTGTATGATTTCCTTAAGAGCTTAGATGCTGAGTCTATACCTATCTCTCAAAGTCAAATACGCAGTTGAAAAATGAAAACAAATCTAAATATTTTAAATAATGACTTTTAACAAATCTAGAAGATGGTCTAGTCTGCTGTTCACATTTATTTAAAAAAGATAGATGACATAATAATGCACTAATGCCAATATATATATTTTTAACATTCAGAAGTGACATGGCACATTGATTCATTCATGAATTACATCCTCATTTGAACATTAAATGTAACAAGATAATTGTAAGGTGATCATTTAAATTTTAAAATGTCATATTTAATAACTACTAGAGAGGTAAGAAATTATTTCTATCACACAAACCTGAATAGATCCAGAATGTACATGATAACACTCTAGTTTTACATCTTAGGATGAAGTACTTCATATACTTCCCGGGCTTATAGATTGTCAACAACTTGAGTTTCTCATTCAGAAGAATTTCTATCAACTGTAGCAATAGTAAGAAATTATACTAATACCATAGTAAATACTTTCTTCCAAATTAAGTGGAAAAGTACCTCTTTTGGAAGTCGCATAATTTAGTAAATCTTACTTTGTGCAAAGAAATCCTCATCCATATAAATATACCAATAAGATCAGAATTATGTAAATAGTTCAAGGCAGTTGAATTACTAAAATTATTAAAAATTTGATTCTAATTATACTTTTAGTTGATTTTAAATGACACTAATATGAAAAACAAGGCTTTAATATACCAAGAAAGTAAGTGTAAAACATTGTGGCATGGAGAAATTGTCTTAACACAGAATTTTATGGATTCCAAAGAACCTTACCTCCTGCGTACATAACAGCCAACATAATCGATGAAATCCATGCAATTTCACTGTAGGTAGTGTTGAATATTTGCTGAATTTCTTTGAAGAACACCGTGATGGCTTTGGGGAATGCGTATGAAAATCCAATGGAGATAAAAGATGCGAAGTCCACTACCCAGCCCCATCCTCCATCAGGAGGTGCAGACTGTGGGGTATCTATGACTACTGGCATTTCTGCTCTTCTTTTTGAAATTCAAGTAACCTATATTAAAATAATGAAACAATGGTTTAAAACATATTTTTATTTTCATATATCACTCTTGACAGTCACCAAAATAGTATTTTTCGGTTGTAACTACAACTATATAATTTTTCATGAATATTATTTTAATACTCTATACTCAAAAAAATATCATAAAATTTACCCCCAAAAATGGAGTGGAGTATGTAACTTTGACTGTTATGGACTAAAACTTGAAAGCATTTAATTTTTTTATGGAAACAAAAATTACTCAAGAAGAAGTTAAGAATTCAGCTCAGTACTGAAGTACTAGCAAAAAATTAAAGCTATCACAATCTGATTTCTAAGTATACAAAAAATGGGGCTATCATCACTTAAAACAATACTTTTTTAATCTAAAATATTTGTGACTTCTGTATACAGAGGTTGAAAAGGACCATTTATTAAATATGATGAATTATAAAGAATTAAATAATAGGCATATTTTAGAATTTCACTTTTAATCAAGAACACATAAAAATATTTCAGCACACATCTACTTTCTAAACTTATAGGGTTAGAAATTGTATAGTTCTAACAAATTAAGTTAACTTTAATGCACTTCCAAAAAGTGGTACTACCTCTATCAATTTATAAATAATACCTTTCATGTATTTTTATAACAATGAAATTCTCTCAATTGAATGGATGGTATGTTATTGTTTATTAAAAGAAAGGTACATTCTTTTTAGATATTCCTAGGAACACTTAACTGCTAGCTTTATGGTACAGAGTACCCACTACCTGTGGAAGAATGATTTTTCATAATTTAATACAATTGATATTAAATTAAAAACATCTTTATTCCCTAACATCAACTTTTTTTTGTATCCTGCAACTTTATTTAATTCCTTGATTAATTGTAACGGTTTTTTGGTGAAGTCCTTAGGGTTTCTATAATATAAGGTCATGTCATCTGCAAATATAGACCATTTTACTTCTTCTACTCCAATTTGAATGCCTTTGATTTCTTTTTCTTGCCTAAATGCTCTGACCAGGACTTCCAGTACTTAATCACCATTTGTTTGTCCTGATCTATTAACTGATACATGTAGATGACATGAAAAGACTTGTATGTCTTCAATATATTTACAGTTGGCTTTGTAATAATTTTGCTTTTTTAGAAACAACAAGAATTATCTATATATTTAATTTGAAATTAGGCTTCTCCTTGGTCATCAGATAACCCAGCCTGGTAGGTTTATGGTACGTGAGCACTGAAAATAATATCTTTTAAAAAGTATAATACTTAAGAAAGAAAGAAAAAAAGAGACAGGTGGTATATGTTGGTTAAACTAGCTGAAAACAGCAATCAGTCTTCAAAAGTTGTTTAATGAATCTGAATTTGCTGTAGGTATTAAAAAAAAAGAATCTGAATTTATATATTATTGAATTTTGTTATTATAAAGTATAAAGTTTCTTATTGCTTGAAAATATATTTTAAAAAAATCTAGAAGAATACAGAGGAAATAACAAAAGACATTTATATGGTAAACTACTTTTTGCTTTATTATCAGAGTGTAAAAACAATTTTGAGATTTAAAGTCCACTCTCTACAATTTTCCTGCTTTATCAAGGAAAACAAAATCTTTTATTATTAATTTATGAGTTTAAACTATTGTAGCTTTTATCACATCTGCTATAGTACACACTTAGAAATACAACTGGATGATTTTTCAGTCATTTCAAAAATCTTAAATAACATTTCTAAATAATCTTAAATTTATATTTAAAGATATATCAATATGAATATTAAGATTTACCAATATTCTAATTATGTTATAAATAGTAATACTGAAATTTACTAATGAGTTACATTGATGATGAGATTTCCATTTTACAGAAAAATTCTATGCTCATCGATAAATGAAGGGGCCTTTTAAAAAAAGGCATTATATCATTGAGCTATTTTTTCTAATTCTCTTTTTTTTGTATTGTTATTTTTTTCATAATTCATCAGTTTATCTCAGCATGTAATCTACTCTTCTCTGTTTCCAGCATACTTACCTGATTTTAATTATAACTGCATACTCCAGATTGCAAATCACTGTTCATATACCTCTCATTTCCATATCACCTATCTGTTCTGTTTCTTCCATATAAACTGATGTCTTATTATCTCTTAACTAAATCATTGCAAAGTGAACCCAGAACCAATTAACCTTTAGAAAATTCTACTTCCACGATTGTCACTTGTTCATTATTAACAACTCTTGAGCTGATTAATGGTCAAGATCCAATGCATATACGCTCATTGGCTTCATGTTATTTTCCTGTGCACAATTCTATAATATTTTATACAACTTTTATTTGTGGGCATAATCAAGGAAAGCAGAGTTAAAAGTAAAATTTTACCTGTTGACAGGTGCCTACTTAAAAAGACTTCTTTGGATTATACGTGGAATTCTTAAGCCCAGTCACTATTCCTTGAAGTATGATAATTGAAGGCAATACAAAGGAAGAGAGGTAGAACAGACTCTCGATTATCTAAAGAAATAGAAAAACAAGGGTTACATGTATAACTGAGTTCCACAAGTCTCACTGTAGCCACTAGCTACAATTTGCCCCAGTAAATTGTGACCGTGGTTTAAAAACTAGCAAATTCCTCAAAGGTAAACCTGAGGCATTTCTGAAGATTGGACTTTGATCCTCCAGTCTATGCTTAATAATCATTGTGGTTTGGGAAGGCTGCATAGGGACCATAATGACAGAGATCTTGACAAGTTCACATTTTAAGTGCTCACCAACATTTCTACAAAATGTTCACAGTGCCTTAACCTAACTGGTCTATTTTCATCCAGAAAGAGCAACCTATATCCGGCGCTTTTTTCAACAAATTGGCCAGTAATCCTCTGTTTGATAGCAATAGCCATAAAATTTATTTTACATCCCTTACTCTACATCGATTAACATAGACTATTTTTATACACTTTTATGTAGATATAGTTATATAGTACATATATTGATCTTTAGTTTTAAAAATGAAAGGTAGCGTTTCAGAATCTGGGGGTCTAACCAAAAAAAAAAAAAAAACGGTAGAAGACCAACAATCCTTAAAGCAAGTGGGAAGGCTTTCCTCTCATTTGGGAAAGCGACTATTTTGGAAACTGCTTCCTGAAGTCTAGGTAGCATAGAGTGTATTCTTCTTTACAAAAACAGTATTAATTACTATAACTAGAAGATGGGCTGTGGTATCAGCAAATTTGGTTTATTAGCAATTCATATATATGCCACATGCTATATGATGCATTTTACTTAGAATACATTTAAAAAAAAGCTTGAGCTTTCAATTTTTTTCTAAAGATTCAATTATTTATCATAATCCCATGAACTAAGAGGAAGTGGTATTTTTTAAACACATTTCTAGATGAGGGCATAAAGAATCGGAAGTGCGAAGAGATTTTTCCAAAGTGTAATGCCCGGTAAGTGACCAAATTGGTACTATGACTAGTATCTTTTTGTTGGGCCCATTGTTACTGATTCCACTTTAACACACCAACTCGGAGGCTGTTTTTACTGCTTACAAATAGACACCTTTAGTTTTATTTCTATGGTAAATTTCTAAATTTCTATTCTTGCAAATAACGTTGCCTGTCTCATCCATTGAAATTTAAGTACTTCTTCTTTGGAGTTCTAAACCCCAACTATCCTTCGAAGCCTGTAGAAATTCATCATTGTTCCAACTTATTTGTATCTGTCTTTTTATAATGTTTTAGAGTACATAGATTACAAAATACCATTGTTGTTAACAAAAGGGCGACTTGATAGCTACTAAAAACATTTAGCTATTTCAAGAGTTTTTCGAAAATTAAGTGGTGGGATGTGCTAAAGCCCAAGAACTTTGCCTTATCTTATAGAAATCAATAGGGGTTGATAATTTTGTGGAGAAGTTAATGTAGGATAAAGAAGTAAGTAATGAGACTATTAGTGATGGTCAATGTTTTGACTCTAAATGTCATATTCAAGGCCTTTTCTCATTTAGTTGTATAGAATATCAGAATGTTTATGTATTTTGTGAATAATTATTTCTTCAACTCCCCAAATATAAATCAGTATGCAAAAAATTTATGAACCCTTATTAATAGTCTAGGCCATCCAGAAGTTTATGTTTCAAAATACAATCCAGAAATAATGTACTCAGCAAACTAAGTCCCAAATTAAACCAATAGTTGTTAGCAAACTATTGGCTTCACTATAAATTCTTCTAGATGGCCTATAGATAAACTATAAGTTGTTTTTTACATCCAACTTATAAAGTGGCCTATGTTTTCATCTAATGGAATTAATATGTCCTTAAAGAATAATGAATTAGTCTTTTTGCTGCTCTCTACCTCCTCTTTCTTATACAAAAGAATATAGTAATGTTAAATTAATGTACAATGTTTAAGTTTAGGTGACAACTCATCTAACTTTATAAGAACAATTCAACTGAACCAAATTTCTTTTCCAATATGCAAGTGAATTAAAATTGGAATCTAATCCTGGGAGGTTATTTTATTTTCCAAAGTGGACCATTTTTTAAATCCTATTGACTGATTAACTTTGACAACTCGACAAGAGAGATATCAATAGTGCATGGCCTACAAAATGTCAGTAACGCAAAACCTATTTTTAAATGTAAATTATTACTGTAGTTAAAAGGACTCTGAAAATGCTAATTGTAATAAGGGTCAAACTAACTAAAGATGCTTTCATAATAGACAAATTAGGGAAAATAATATGAACTAGCACATAATTATTTATGAAAAATTGGAAACTGACATTCCATACCAAACAACTCCCTTGATTTCTAATGCTATACTTTTAAAATTGTGTAAAAGCAATTGTAGGAGGCTGAATAGTGGCTGTCAAAAAGTATGTGCATGTCCTTTCCTAATCCCCAGAACCTGTAATATGCCTTACGGGGTCCTATAGACTGAATGTTTGTATTCTTTCAAATTCATGTTGATACTTAATCCCCAATGTGATGGTATTAGGATGTAGAGCTTTTGGGAGGCAATTAGGTTATTAGAGTAAAGCCTTCATAAATGAGATTAATGCCTTTAAAAATGAGGTCCCAGAGAGCTCCTTCACTCTTTCTGCCATGTGAAGATCCAGTAAAAGATGGCTGTCTATGAACCGGGAAAAAGGCCCCAACCAGATACTGAATTTGCTTGCTGGCACCTTGGTCTTGAACTTCCTGGCCTCCTGAACTGTGAGAGATAAATTTCTGTTATTGCCACTCAGTCTGTGGCATTCTGTTATAGCAGACCTAACAGAGTAAGATAAAAATTGGTACGAGGAATGGGGTGCTGTTGTAACAAATACTTTAAAATGTCGAAGTGGCTTTGGAAACTGGGTAACAGGTAGAAGCTGGACAAGTTTTGAAGTGTGAGCTAGAAAAAGGTTATTTCCATAAATGGACTGTTATGAAAGATTCTGGTGAGAGCCCAGAAAGGGAAGAGGAGAACTACAGAGAAAGACTTGATCTCCTGAGAGAATATTTTAGTCAACTTGGATAGAATGTTGGTAGAAATATGTAAGGTAAAGGCCATTCTGATGAAGTCTCAAGTTTCTATTGTTTTAAGCCATGCAGTTTACAATAATTTATGGCTGCCTTAGGAAACTAATACAGCAGTGATGATGCCATTATAAAAGTTACAAACCCAGCAATTCCAGTTAAGAATATTTCTCTTATAGACACACAAGCACATTTGTGCAAAGAAACATACAGGATGTCCAGGGCATCATCACTTATAACTGTGGCAAACTGAAAATCACTAGGAAAATGGGTAATGGTTACACGTTAATAATAACATACTACACAACTGTAAAAGGATTGAAGTAGATGTATATGCACTAACATGGAATATTGTTAAAAGTGTAATAAATGTAATAAAAGTAAATGGTAAAACAGGAAAATATGATTCCATTTATCTTAAACATATACAAAAAAAGACACCATATATTTGTATATGTTTAGAAATTATCTAGACTAATACATACATGTAAAAAGCTATTAATAGATGACTTTGGAAGTGGTTACATGTAATTTAGGTATTTTTGAAATGTTTAAATACTACAAAATGAATATATTATTTTTCTACTAAAAACTTTAAAAATGCAAAATACAAACCTTTAATATGCAAACATAAATACATTCCTTTATATGGTAACTTGGTTGTGAATTGTGGCAGGTACTTCTGTTTGTATTACACATAGAATATTTATATCTTTCTTTTCTAATGCTTCGCCTTGTTAGATAAATTTTCATTACACTAAGGTAAAAAGAAATTGACCCTTCCTTATAAATCCTATCTAGTGGCTCTCACAGTGTGGCTCTAGTTCAGCAGCATAAATGTTACCTGGTAACTTGTTAGAAATGTAAATTTAAATTCTGGGACACCACCTCAGATCTACTGAATGAAACTCTGAGGTGAGACCCAGTGAACTGTAGTTTAACAAGTCCTCCATATAATTCTGATGCACATTAATGTTTGAAAATTACTAGTCTAGGCTCTTCCTCTAATATACCTGCATGTGTTGATTGTAATAACTGTAATAAACTTTAAATCCTTAGAATTCATAGGAGCACAGTTGGAAAGCCATTTCCTTTTTTTTTTTTTTTTTTGCATATTTAGTGACATTCTCTGGTCAACCTGAAGGAAAATGCAATTATATTTAAGAGCTTTTCGGTCTTCCATTTTGCATTTCATCTTCAAAGATTTCTCTGGTGTCTTGCTTCTTTCCTCAACTTGAAAAGAAGGTCATTAACTGGCACTGGGGAAAAGGAGTTAAAAAAATTCCTGGATGCTTCTAGGAGATTATAGGGTCAGAGGATATCTTTCTCATGTTTTATTAAAAAGCCCATTTAAAAAAATATGAATAAGAAAAAAAATCCCTAAGGTCTCCTGATACCAATGATGGTATTCAGAAATATGCTAGAATCCCCTAGAAATTTCTATAAAATATAATACCAATGAGGGCAGGAATAAGAAATAGTACCACGGCAAGGTGAATAAACTTGGCCAGAGGCCTCAAGTACCATGGTCTTCCATTTCACCAAGATAAGTTTCCCTGGTCTATTGACTCCTCTGACTACCAGGTAACTGAAACTTCCTATGAACCACCACTCTTTTCAGAATCTTGAACATATTTAGTTTTATCTATGACATATCCCTTTCTCATCCAACACTTTGTCAGACATACTCTTATGATTCTATGACCCCTGGCTCCTATCTCCCTTGAGTAATCATGTTTACAGTATGTGGAAACTAAAGAAAACCTAATGCCCAACTTTGAGAAGTGGCTGAATGTATTACTGTCATCCACTTGGTAGACTGTTATACACAAATAAATAATGATTATAAAATTATGTAATAATGGGAATATTTGTCATATAATGGTCAGTAATAAAAGAATGATATAAACTTATGTGAAGCAAAATTCAAAACACTGTATGTGATAAAAGAGATGATTAAAAATACATAGGCTATAGTTTAGGGTGAGGCATGTAGAAAAATTATATTTCCTTAATTTTAACAATTTTGGATAATGTTATTATAATATATCTTAATATATAAAATATATAAAATTACACATTTAACTATTTGCTCTAATTCTGGCTTTTACATCTGCTTTGAAAAATGGGTTGAATTTAACTCATCTACAACTATGGTTCAAATATGGTTATTGTAAGGTAACAGAGCAAAATTAGAAGCTGTATTATATTTAGAGATCTTAGCTTTATTTTTAAGTTTTCATTTCTTTATTTTATATTGTTTTTAGTTATACCTAAATAAAATTATGACGCTCTCATATAAGTTGTAAAGAGGATATCCAGAGGTGGTCTCGATGTATAAATTTAGATAAAAATTACACTTGTTGATTACTACGTACCTATATAATAACAATTACCATTACATCTTATGTTACATCACTGATTAAGACACCTGACACTTTAACATGCATTTTCTCGTAATTCTGTTTAGTAGCCAAAGCCTCCATTTTGCAGACAATGAAACTGAAATTCAACCACGTCAAATATCTTTCCTTAAGTCTACCTGTGGCATTTGTTTCACTCTAGGACTAGGCTCTTGTAGAGTTAAGAGCTATGTACTTCCTCCTATCTTCATGCTACTTTTCAGTCATGAACTGCTTGAAGTGTTCATATTGCCACCCTTTCTGCACCCTAGTATATTTTGCCTGTACTGATACCTGCTTTGCATATGGTTAGGTGTCTGGGTTTTCTGCCCTCCATCCTTTCCCGCTGTGTGCTTCCCCACTTCAGGAAACATCAGTTAGTTGGTAATTGCCAAAACAGGAAGAAGAAACTAAAGCTGAAGCCCACAAAAACTTAATCATCCAATGAATTCAGAGAAATGGTACCAGCTGGCATCTCAAAACTTCAAAGGGAAGGGCTGTGGAACTCTTAGGAACCTAATCGAGTTATCAGTCGTGTCTTCTATTTTACACTTGTGAGTGAATTAAATTGGCAATTTTCATTTTTGTTCCTAAGCATTTGTCTTCCACCCAACCTTGTCATGCTTCCCTACCCATTGACTTTGGGTTGAGCCATGTGACAATGGAATATAAGTCAATGACGTATAGGCCATGCCCAAGAGTAAGCTTAAAATGTGTTTGCATGTTTTAGCTCTACATCCGTAGTCCTTATCTTCCAATATAAGAACATGCTACTTTATTCTGGATCCCTGAAAATAATATGTTTGAAGGTCGGCCAAACTCACTAAGAGCCAACCAGAGCTATAGCTGACCCACAGCCTCCAAGTAGCATGGACAAGAAATAAATATCTGTTGTTGTAAATCCTAAGATATTAGAGTTGTTTGACAGAACAACAGTATCTCAGGTTAGGTATGAAAAACAAAATCCTAAAATATCTGGCTTTGGCTTTAGGGATAGGCAGCTGGTAGTGAGGACCTTGTTAGAAGAGGTTAGAAAAATGACAACTTCTGTTAGGTGGTAATAAAATATTTGGTAATACTTTTGATTGTGATATCTTGAAAGGCAGAAAATACACACAGTGCAGTGGGACAAGAGATTTGAAGAAAGAATATTGGAAGCATAAATTGGTTGTTATTAGCTATGTTTAAAAAGTATTAGAAAAGGCAATGAGATCATAATAGACTTGACCTGTTTGCAAGCAGGGATGAAAAGAGAAAAGGGACAACCCATGTATAACAGGTCTTGCAGGGTCGAAAGGTACATTTTTCCTCCTACTTTTAGTCTGGTAAAAGATTCTCAAGGGTGTGGCCTTAGTACCTTCTCTTAAAATCTCTTACAGGCTTAAGACAGACAGCAGTGAATTCTTTCAATTTGAAAAATTGAGGTTGGGAGTCAGGTGAGAAGAGATCAATGGCGTGATTCCTGAAGGTGTAATAAACTTAAATTTTCTATAATTAAGTATATTTAGAGAGACATGTCTCACAAAGAACAAAGAGTATTACTATTTGCACTAACTAGAACCAAATAATTTTTAAAATATCCTTTAAAAGGTAATACCAAAAAATGTGTTACCAGCCTGGATAAAAAAAAAACAGTGACTGTTGGAAATGACCAAGTGATTAAAATAACTCCAACATCTTGTAACTTGCGTTACGAGATGTACGGAGACAGAATACTAGGAAAATTTTAAATACATGTATCACGGTAAATTTTACAGTATTACAATAAACTATTGTAACCCTTTGAGAAAATGATAATCACATTAGCCCTCAGTTTCCTTATATGTCAAAAAACAGAGTGGGATTAAGTGTTCTCTGAGGTCCCTTTCAGCTCATATCTGATTCTCTGACCCTATTTATAGTTCTATTTATAGACTTTCTTAGCATGCGAAAAACAAAATTCTTCCTTTTCTGGGAAAATGCTACGGCCATTCAAAAAAAAGTAGTGAACAGATGGATATTATTTGAGCAAATTTTCCAAGATTAACTATAGGCTGAAGGGGAAAAGTTCTTTTGAAAGAACCAAGTGAAGGAATTCCATTATGTAAGAAGACAGGGCCATATACTTAATTAAATGCCAGAGGCTACTAAAGGCCACATATCAGTTCCTTAAGTGTGCTTAGAATTTCATTCAATTCCCAAATCAAAATTTAGTTTACATAAAAGTTATTGTGTGAGATCCTCAGAGGATTTGGTTCATGTTTGAATGGTTTTTCACTTATTAAGATTAGATTATTGAAGCATATTTTCATGTTCTTCAACAGAATATGTTCTCATAAAAGTGAGACAATTTGGTTCAATGTCACAAATAAATCACATCAAGATGTTTTCCAAAGATATAATGACAACAGTACCTTGCATATTATATATTTGAAATGTTTTAAAGAAGTATGTAATATTTTAATTTATACATGGTACATTTTTATTTCTCATATTTGCCGAACTCATATACACTTAAAAAATTATACTATACAGCTACCAAATAGGAATCATGTCAATCACAGATTGTTTAATAAAAATATCATGTTCAAAAATATCACTAAAATGAAGATATCATTAATAATGCACAGAGTTGACTGTTTACAAACATTCCAAAAGGTATTCCTCTTGTCAAACTTATATATAAATTTTATGACACTGACATCAGTATGGACTGTTAACTGCTGGCATTTCTTATAAAAGATCAATAAAACCCAGCTGAAATAGGAAGCAGAGCTGAAAGTGATCACTTTCATCACCTTTTATGACATTCTCAAGATTCACTAGGAACATCCTAAGAAAGCCTCGTTGTGAAGTTCCACAGAATTTACAATTTCAAGACCTTATATTTAGAATATGATGTTATTGTTCCGTAATACTCACTGAACATTAATAAAGAAGTTAGTGCTGACTGGAACAAAAATGAACCCAAAGTTAAATATAACCTAGATGAGAGTTACAGGAGCTGCTGAAAATAAATCAATTGGTCCAATCCTGCTTGTCATTCCTGGAAAGTCACCAGAAAGAAGCATCATCACAAATGTAGAGAAAAGAAAAACTTCTCATTCTCTTTTCAGTTTTTTGATTATACTAGTCAAGGTGGTGAATCCCACAAAAATATACAAACAGTCAAACAAATACAGTCCTCTGAGGATTGACAATATACTTGTACCACGGAAAATTAGAAGTAACAAATTACTAGAAACCATTCACCTTTGTACATTGCACTCATTTTTCTTCCTCTTAGCTTTCTCCTAAAGGTTTATAGGCTGCTTTCTTTCAGGTTTGGCTGCCAACTGGGCAGAGAAGACATCCATAATTCCAAGCATCATCTTGCTCCTAATTTAATTATCTTTTAATTACTTTATTAGTTTAATTTTGTTTCCACCTTGCCTTTTCCTCACATACCTTGGCATCCACACATAGTCTAAGACCAGAGATTCTCCTGCCTGACTGGGTGCCATTCTGTTCCAGGTGATTCACTCATATTTGTCCTGAATTTCCTGCAGCACAGTTGAAGAGCTCTCACTTCCTTGCCCTAATGTTTCCTTTATATCTCTTCAATCTCCACAAGAGAGTGCTATGCTTCTCTGACCTTTTGTTTGCCCACATCACACACATTGTTTGCCCTAATCGACAGCAAGACAAGTAGCTGAGAGAGGAACAACAAGCTGCCATCCTCTCTGCCCTGCTCATTAGAATGAAAACATTTCAAATCTGGGTCTAACAGCAGAAAGGGAATTCCAGTGGATGAAATTTTTAAAGACAGAAGCTAAAGAAACTATTTTTCCTAAAGACTTTGACGCTCTGCATGCAGTTATGTTTTAAGATTCAGAAGATAATATTTAATGTACATTTGGACAGAGGGAATTTTTGTCATTACTGCCTCCATCTCAGCTTTGAGTCCTTGAGAATCAGTTACTATGGGAGAATCAGGAGACATGATCCTTTACAGAGGCAATGTTTGTTGTTGTTGTTTCCACTTGAGGGTATTAGCAACAGTGAGAAACAGTAGTGGAAAAATTTCCTGATTTCAAACTCTATTACAAAGTTTTAGTAAACAAAACAGTATATTTTGGCATAAAAATGGCACATAAACCAATATAACAGACTCAAAAACCCAGAAATAAACCCAGGTATATACAGTTAACTAATATTTGACAAGGGAGCCAATAATTTTAAAAAGAAAAAAGATAGTGTTTTCAATAGATAGTGTTGGAAAAATTGGATAATCCCATACAAAAGAATGAAATCTGGCACCAATCTTACATCACTCAAAAAAATTAACTTGAAATAGATTAAAAACTTAAATGTAAGAATAAAATCCTAAAACTCTCAGAAGAAAATTTAAGAAAAAATTTCTTGACATTGGTCTTTAAAACAATTTTTAGATATGACACCATAGCATAAGAAAGAAAAACCAAACATAAAAAAGTGGGAAAACACCAAAATAAAAATCTTCTGCACAGAAAAAAAGGTCAAACTAATAAAATGAAAAGGAAATCTACAGAATGGGAGAAAATATTTGTAAGCTGTCTATCTGATAAGGGGTAAATATGTAGTGTATATAAGGAATTCATACAACTCAATAGCAGGGGAAAAAAAATCCATTTTAAAAATGGGCAGAGAACCTGAATAAACATTTTTCTAAAGAAGACATACAAATGGCTAATGGATATATGAAAAGGAGCTCAACATCACTAATTATAGGGTAAATGCAAATCATAACCACAATGAGATAGCACCTCACATCTATCTGGTAGAAGGGCTAAACTTAAAAAGACAAGAGATAAGTGTTGGCTAGAAATGGAGAAAAGGGAACACTGGTGCACTGCTGGTAGGAATAAAAATAAGTAAAAGCACTATGGAAAACAGCATGGAGATTACTCAAAAAAAGAAAAATCAAAAATAGAACCGTCATACCACTTTTGGCCTTCTGTCTGAAGGAAATGAAATCACTATCTTTAAGAGATATCTACACACTGTGTTCACTGTAGCAATATTCACAAGAGCCAAGATGGAAACAACCGGAATATCCATTGATAGATGAATAAAGAAAATGTGGTATGTAAGTGTATGTGTGCATGCGCGCGTGTATGTAATGGAATATTACTCAATCATAAACAGAAGAAAATTCTGCCATTTCTGACAACACAGGTGGACCTTGAGGGCATTAGGCTAAGTGAAATAAGTCAAACAGAGAAAGACAAATATTGAATGAGCTCACTTATATATGTGGAATCTACAAACATCAAACTCAGAAACAGAGAGTAGAATGGTAGTTGCTAGGGGTTTTAGGGTGTGGGAACTGGGGAGATGTTGGATGAAGGATACTATCATCCAATAATAAGATGATACATTCTGGGGATCTAATATACAGCACATTGACTATAGTTAAAACTTTATTACATACTAAAAAGTTGCTGAGAGAGTACATCTTAAATGTTCTCACCACAAAATAAAAATGGTAATTAGATGAGGTGATGAAGGTGTTTAACTACTCCTATTGTGGTAATATTTTGTTACATATCTGTGTATCAAATCATCATGTTTTACATCTTAAATTTACATAATTTATATAGCAATAAAGCTAGGGCACACAGATATACTCTCCAACACACATAAGCAATACAAAGATATAAAGTTTAGAATAATGGTTACTTCTTTGAGGGGTAGGTTGGAGATGAAAAAGGAAAGGAATAAAACCATTTCAACTGATGTTTCTGGTAAATTCTTCAGTTGAATGGTAGATTAATATAATAGATTATATTAATCTATGGTAGATTATAATATAATAGATTATATTAATCTATTTTCTAATTTATGTGAATGTCACTTGAAATTGTATTTATCAAATATATGTGATACTGAAAATATATAATAAATAGTAATATTCTTTTATATCTATTTAGTAGATGAAAATACTATAAGAAGGAATTGTATATTATCCTCCCTGCCTCCATTTATTGCATTGTTTCCTTCATTAACATGACATACTTTAATTCTTTAAAAAATTTTAAACATTATAATTATTCAAAGTACTACTGAGGAGTAAGAGAAAAGTAGTTTCTTCATTTTCTGTTTTCTAAAAATTACAAGCTCAGTTAGTGGGGGCTGCACCTAATTGTCTATGATTGTTTTTCAAGTACATGTGCTATGCTTGACTAGATAATGGTAATAAAAATGCAATAATTAGTAAATAGATTTTTATAAGTATTTGTGTTACTGTTAGATACAAATGTTTTTTAAAAATCAGGAGCTACTTGACATAAAAAAAAAAAGAGCAGAACCATGTCAGCATACTAAATAAACACACTGAAATTATACATTAAAAAAAATAAAAGTTTAATTAAAAATTTTTTTATTCCAAATCCACATGCCCTCAGTATAAAAGAAATTTAACTTTTTCATCCAATTAGTGAAAGAGCATAGTAAAAATACTAGGGAAAAAAATGAGGTAAATTGTTTTTACCTAGAAGCATAATAAATCAGAAACAAACAATGTCAAATGTTAGTCACTGAGAACATCAATCTGTATGATGACTCTGCTGTCAACTTCAAGTTTGAAGCTTAATCATTTTAGGAGCAAGAAAGCCTGTGTCATGTTTTGCCCAAGAGACACTTGGGAACACATATTCATGCTGCTACCTTCATAAATTTCTTGACAATTTGCCTGAAGGTCAATTAATAATGAAATAATAGAAATTTTGAGTTTTGAACAGATTATGTGAAGGCAAATTTAGTGAATATTTAGTCTGCATTGTCATTTGGTCTCATGAATATATCCACTGGGAAATACGACATAGCCTGCAAAGCTAGTAAAACATATAATAGTACTGAAGTACACTTATTAAATGCATGATTTGTAAGCACTAACATTAGAATATATCTGACTCCAGGTCATTTTTTCTGAAGGGTTGACTTTCTTTTTTAATGTTTTATGTCAAAAGAAGCATAATTCACTAATTTTTTGATACCTACACAATTTTTATTGTCACTATAAATCATACTTATTATAATAAACTATATATATTATTCAAAGACTGTGACACAATTATCGTAGATAGCAAATTGGCCACAAATTATTCCCATCCCTCCCTGAATCTACCTCTTTGAATAGTCTCTTTTCACATTTACTCTGGGCTTGGCCATGTGACTTGCTTTGTATATTAGTCTCTGTAGGCTGCCATGACAAAATACCACAGACTGGAGGCTTAAACAACAGAAATTTATTTTCTCACACTTCTGGCGGTTAAAAGTCCGAGATCAGGGCCCCACCAGCATGATCGGGGTCTGGTGAGTACAATTAAGCCAGCTTGAGGAGATCATAAATACATTTTGGTTGAGTTTTGAATGAAGAGCGTTATTTAATCAAGTGAAAAAAAAAAGATAAAGTGATCCAAGAACATGTTGCAAAAGTCTCTAGAAAGAGATGCTGATATACTTGGAGAACTAACAGATAAAATTGACTCCCTCTTTCCGTAGACAACCAATGATGCCCCAGAAAATATCACAGCAAAGTCTAATAGAGACCAAAGTCAGTTGGAAGAACTGATACCCAAAATGAAACACATAGTTTCATCTTTATAAAATGTTCCCAATATTAAATTCAGTGTTATAGGTAAGAAATGGATATTGTGATATTTTCTTCATTGTTGCCAATGCTCTCCTAAGTTACATGAGACAGTTATTTACTATTTCTATAATTTTAACTTACCATAAAGAGAAGAAAATGTATTAATCAAATGTTAATATAAAATGTTTTATTGCTAAAAAAAAATAAATAAGTATGCTAAAGATTACCAATGGACAAAAAAAAAAACCCAAAAAACAAAAACATATTTACTGGCAACTTGTCCAGTCTGTAAGTAACATAGTATATCACCTTTCTTTCTCCAGTACTTATTCTATGTTGAAGACATGGCCTCACTAGCATATTTCAGATCTACCCTCAAGTAACAACTGAATCTATTTGCCAATTGCTGTCAGAAATAACAGCTCAATATTCAATTATGCCAAAACTAACTCATCATTTTTGGTAGACGTTCTTCTACATCTAGAAATGCCCAAAATTCTATCTAACAGATTAGCTTCATTATATGTGGAGTATTATGTAGCAAAATTATCCTTACATGCATATTATACTGATCAAAATTCTAAATTGTATGAGAGCCTTGCTGGAATGGTTAAGACTTTGGGAGATGTTGGGATTGGGCGAATGTATTTTTTGCATAGAAAGGACTTGAGTTTGGGGTAGGTCAGAAGGCAGATTGTTATGTTGAATTGTGTCCCTCAAAAATATATGTTTAAATCCTGTCAATACTTCAGAATGTGACCTTTTTTGGAAATAAGTAATTAATTAAGATAAGGTCCTACCAGAGTAGGATAACTCCTAGTCCAATATAACTGGTGTCCTTTATAAGAAAGCCATGTAAAGACACAGAAATACAAGGAGAATACCATGTGACGATGAAGGCATAGATTGTCATTATGCTGCCACAAACTGGGGCTATCAGAAGGTAGAAGAGGGAAAGAAGAATCTACACTTCGACTTTAAACTTCTAGTCTCCAGAACTGAGAGAGAATAAATTTCTGTTGTCTTGGGCCATCTAATTTATGGTTTGTTGTTATGGCAGCCCTAGGAAGTGCTCTATAAGGATTTATAGTCTACAAGGTCAAGTTTTTTATAAATTCACACGATTCTTATACTAAATAAGTGAAGGAAGTACTACTGTTATAGTTATTACCCCCATTTATAGCACACTTAACAGAGGCTCTTACAGGTTATGTGATTTACCCATGATTTGCAAAGCAAGTTAACTGTGATGGTGGGATTTTGAGTTAGGTTTTCCAACACCTACACCCTTTAAATCTCTCTGTCTAGCTCCTTTTTAGATAGATCTTGTATGTTTGTCTGCATGTATATGTGCATGTGTGTGTGTGCAATATCTATGGATAACTGCCAAAGGGCCTTGGTGAACTTTTTATCAATTCATGGAATATATCCAATGATGGACAAAAGGAGCAGAGAAAAATTTTTTGATGGTAACCTGATTTGCATAGTCTCAATAGAAAACTGAGAAGTGACTATCCAATAGACAGTGAATAGCACCTACGTATTATTAATATTTGCAAGCACTGTTCTGAATATAAATATTTAATAATAAAAGATGAATTGAAGAGTCTCCTAAAAACAGGATAAGCAATCTATACATACTGAACTTTAAAAAAAAACACCGTCTAAACATTTAGGGTCTCAAATTTAATTTTTTTAAACATAAGTCAAATAATTGTTTTATATTTATATTGCATGCAGATTGCTTCAAAATTTAAATAAAGATGCTTCATAATTATCTATATATTTTGATTTTATTCATAATCTACATTTCCTTAATTAGTGAAACTTCAGTTAATTAACTTATAATTATGAACCTGTTAACCTGTATAATATATAAATATATACGTTAATATATACTTATATGTTATAAGTTAATTTATAATGAACAATTAATTTATAAATTATGAACCTGTCAGTGTGGCTTTAGTGTGTATCAAAATGAGATCTGGCAGCATGGTCTTCTCTAACCTTGAGGACATAAATATACATAAGCAAATCCATATGCAGACAGAAGGAATGAATTAAATAAATTATAATAAATTGATACACAAATGTTAGCAATGCCAAAGGTGAATCTGGAAAACATCACTTCACAACTATACCTGAAATGCCAACGCTTATTTAACTATACCTTGAAATGTAAATATATTACAGAATAAAATATGATTTCCTTTTCAAAAACAGCATAAATATTAACTAATAAACTATTAACTCTATTTGTCAGCTGGTACATAGAGCCTTTGATTCTAGTCCCAGCACTCCCAATAGCTGTTGTTACTCTCACTCTCTGGACTCATTTCCTTGTCTATAAAATGCGATGTTCTTCAAGGTTCCTACTAGTGCCACATTTCAATTGCATGATCATCGATCACTGTCTGACATTTAATTTTAGTTCAAGAGAAATATAAATGGAAAACTGCATATGTAGCACCACAATAACATTTAGCTTTTGATGCTTACTTGTCTTTATCACTTGAGTCTAAATATAACCAAAACATGTTTTCTTGGGCTTGGATACTTCCTGAATAAAGATAACAAAGGCCAGATACTTTAGAAAGAACCAAAATTCTCTGTATAAGTTCACCTAATTTGTGGTTTCAGTGGTTAAGCAGTGTAACTCTTTATGTTGGGAACTTGATGCAGAATATGATTATTCTGTACAGAGGAGCTATCTTTAGACTCCAGCTTTGAAACAGCAAAATTTAGTAAGCAATGTTTTAATTATATCTGAACTACACCAATGGTATTACCTGAAACATAACTATACAATAACTTCATATCTTGCCGTAATGAAATCCCAAATGTTTTGGGAAGAAATTATCAAAACCCCATAATAAAACCCAACTTATTTTTAAAATTTTTTCAGCAAAGTACACATAGACATTTATAAATCATTATGATTGAGAAAAAGAAGATCACTTTTGAAATCGTTATATAATATCAAGTAAAAATAAAATTTTAGTGATTAAAGATTTGGTGTTATTTTCAAAATTCAATGTTAGGCAAACTTTAAATTTCCCTGACTAATGAAGACTTGGCAGACTATATAATGTACTATATTATTTTAAGTAATTATGATTAATACATCTGTCAGCCAAGAGATTTAAGAATGACAATAGTTTTATAAAGACATTTAAAAATACTATTTCCCTAATACGAGCACAGAATCCTTCATTAATTTTAACACAGTACAACTCAAAAGCAAAATCTGTTTCTGTCAGCCAACATTTATAGTTTTTCATTATCTTTTCATTAAGCTTAGAACATGAAATCAGTTGATATTAGAAGAAAAAAAAGAAAAACTCTGCACATCTATAATCTACAGTATAGCTTAACTTGAGTGCAATTTGTATAAATTTAAAAATTACCTGAATAGAAAGAGAACGTGAGTTTGACACTTTTCTCAAGGCTCAGAGCTGAAAACAGATGCAACTGATCATTAACTTTTAGCCAGAGGCAACTTTGCACACAAATCTCAGGAGACTCTCTGCTTTGCCTTTTCCTTACTGTCAAATGGAGAAAAGGTAGCTTTCTCTCTTCTTAAAAAACTTGCTTTGACACGTACAATTAGTTCATACTTTTCAGCTAAAATTAACTTGGTTTAAATTATATCTTGGGTCAAGGAAGATGACCAAGTCTGGGAATTTGAACTGCTAAATTTAATCTTCTGATTCCTTTTTTCTGATGTTGATATAGCCACATTTTCAACTGTATGCACCATCACGTGATTTAATATCATGTATAGTACACATTGTAAAAGTACTATAATATATACACTAATGTATCAGTGAATCTTCACAGAATCTAAGGCTAGATAATTCAGTAAGTTATGAACAATAATAAAGAGGACAAGGTCATGTGCTGAATCCCTTGAGAGCCAGTTAGTTTCATTTGGTTGCCTAATCACATGTCACACTCTTTACTCAGCCAGTTGTTCTTTAAATGCACGCCATCTGTCACAAAATCCTCCTTAAGAGTAATGGTGGATCTGACAGTAGGTCAGTGTTGCCACCTTTGTTTCTGAAGAAGTTGGTGAAATAAAGAGCTATTGTTCCTCGGATATTTCTCATATTCTAGGTAGATATTTTACCAAACAATTTACATCCATGATCGTTCTCTAAACCATATAAGATAGACATTATGATACATCTTTTAAGCATGAGAACACTAGAGCTCAGAGTTTTGATTACTTATGTAAGGTCAGATAAATTATGGGTCCTGAATTCCAATTCTAGGTTGTTTGGATTCAAGATTCATGTTCCTCTCCAGTGAACAGCAGTCTAGGCTTTCCAAGGTCAGTGACTGAGGGGAATTTGATTTCCCAAGTGAAAGAAGCCATTATTAGATCTAGGCACTAAGCAATAGCCTGTCGTAAAATATACTTCCCCAAGATTTTAAAAGGCTGCATTTCTAAATGTATGTAATGGTTACAATAACCAGGTAATGATATAAACAATCTCTGGACATTTGCTCTAATTTAACCAAATAAAGCAAATACCTTTATTAGATAAGATGTGATATTTTTCTGTCTCTTCTATTAAAAACTTCAGTTGAAAAAATAAATAAAATAAAATAAAAACATCAGGAAATTTTGCTTAGTACAAAATTAAACATACACTGAGACTATATATAATACAATGAACAAATTGTACTATGGCTTGCACAATTATGTACTACATTTGACAAACAAAAACGTTTTTACTGAGAATGCTTTAAATACCTTTGTCCTAACACAGCAAAGTGCTTAGTAGCTAGTAAGTGTTCAATACATTTATTTGGGGGTAAAATTACCTGAATGTAATATAAGTGATTAATCAATTGAATATAACCATTTTGTACTCAAATAACTTTCTTGTTCAAAAAAGGTGGAGGAATAAATTTCAGTCAAGTTGTTTACTTGATCAACTACTTTTATATAATGCAAATATGACAATAAGACTATATTTTTTGCAAATAAATGATTATACTTTAAGTAAACATGTTATTAATTATAATAAGAATGCTAACTTTAAAAAGCTCTTGCATGTATAATTAACTTTTTACTTAGTATTATAAAAGTTTTAAAGTTAAAATGAGAAATATGAAGTTATCTAAGTTTAATATGTAATGATCATGTTATCAAGAAAGTAACCTGACAACATAATATCTATAAAAATTAGAATTGGCAGGATATGGACAATGTATTTTGTACTTATTTTGATGATTTTGCTTAGTTAAACCCTTAAAAGTGATAGAAACTATGGTCTATAAACTTTACAGAGCTTGTTAGAAAAGTTTAGAGCTTTAATTATGAATTATATATTTGTTTTCTATGTAGAAATCATTTTTCTTTACATATTTCTCCTACTATTATTTTAACATCTTAAATATATATTTTTAGTAAAAATACCAAAATTTAAAAATTATCTAATTTAAAATAGGTGTTTGCTGAAGTAGAAAAAAACAACAAATATAACTAAGTGACTTTAATATGCAACTTTTGACACCTGTGTAATTACAGTAAAACTTCAACAATTTAACTCATTTTTTACAAGAAATATATCTTTGTTCAATCACAGAGAAATCATTTTATTAAAGTTGAACAACTGAGTTCTCTGGGATATGAGATAAATACAGACAATTGTGTTTGCTACGTAAACCTTTGAGAAAAGAATAGGCAAATGCAGAAAGGACTTGTTCACCACAAGCCCTGGGAGAAAATAGCTGAAGGTGACTAACCTTTGTCAAGGTTACAAATTCTCAAGAGCAACTCCAAAAATATGATAATGTGAGGTTGTTTGTTTATTATTTTTAATTCCAGTTTCCAAAATTCTCCAATAATGCAGGTACAGAAAAAAGAAGAAATAAAAGTTTTAGGGGAGAACCTTGATGAATAGCATGTATGCTCATGGAATAGGTTACTAATTCTGCATTTGAAACATGACAATAAGTTCTTGGCAATGAATTTGTTTATAGTATTATTCCCAAGTTCCATGTAGCATTTGCACATTTCCCTTGTGAGATTTTGATGTTTTTTGCATTATGACTAAGGAGTGAAAACTGAGTTAATGTGGAAAATCCAAATTTTTCATGTGAATAAAAAGTGTAAGAAATTGCACAGGGAAGAAAGCTTGGTTATACATTTGGGGTGAGAAAAGGCAGTAAACTAGTCAGAAGACATTAAAATCAAATTCCTCACAAATACAATGGAACTCTGTTAATGATCTGCTTTTCTCTGAATAAAAAAAAAAAAAAAACCTACTTTTTTTCCATATTCTGTTTGTGGAAAAGAATCTTAACATTTGTTTAGCAAAACTGACTGTTATCCTATTATTTTCTGAATTCTAGGTTTATAATGGCACTAAAAGGCAGTATATACTGGGGGAAACAATCCAAATTCATTCTCTGATTTAATTAACCCTCAGAGTTACAATGTGAAAAGGAATTTTTTTAATCTTGATAAACATTAAAGAAAAAAAAAGTCTTTAGTTAAATTTGTTTTCATAGAATAATTCCTTTAAGACCATATAATGGGAGCAAGATAGACCTAAAAACAAAATATACAAGTATTCTATTATTTCAACAGATTTCCCCCTTTTTGCAAACAACAGTAGCTCACCAATCGAACATAATTATTGGAAGTGATTTGAGTACATAGAATAATATCCTTCTTTCTTTCACTGTTATTCAGTCAATAGAAGATCTGACTTTATTCAGTCAATACAGGAAACATGTTCAGAAAGAGAGTACTTTAAAAATATCCTCTAGCTCAGAACCTTTGATTTCATTCAGCTACCTGCCATCACCCTTAGCAGGCGTTGTGTGGCTTCACAACTTTCTATTAAATGCACCAGCATTCTGCCAATGACTCAGCTCAAAGTCTCAGAGTCAGCACGTTTCCCTCTCTCTACTATCAAATCAAAGTTGCTAATCCTAGTAGACCTGACTTCCACAAGGACTCAAATTTATGTTTTTTCCTTCTTTCCGACAGGCACCATTTTATTTCAAAAAACTTGGTAGCATTCCAAATGTTATTCCAGTACCCAATTTCTCTCCTTCAGAAAAGCCTCAATATTTTCCCCTAAATTATAGTTAATACAAGCTCAGACCATGACATCCTCCTGTTAAAACTAGTTAGTATCTCCTTACCTCCCATTTCCAACACCCACACACCACAACCATCTGTGTGTGTGTGCGCACATGCACGCACACACACACACACACATACACACACGCACATACAAATACCAGGGATATGTTATAAAATAATATAATTGTGTAGTTTCTATCTATTAATATAACCAATAATACTAACATAGTTGTTTTAATGTGCTTTGGTTTTTCACTGCCATTAGTAAACTAAAAGCTACTATTTTTCCTGGTTTTAAAAACAGTGAAAAGGTATTAGACAGTAAGAGGATATAAGTAAATAGAATTTAAGGCAACGCTACACTTAGCCCATCCATGTCCCACCAAGTATGAGATTATTACACACCTCAAAATAAGTTTATATCTTTAATAAAAGTTAATGAAAGCTTTAATTTTTTAATTTATTTTAAATGAAAGTATAAAACTTTCAAATGCTGAAGCCGTGGAATACAAATAAGAAAAAATTTTAAAAAATAAAATGGTTATTGCCAAAAAGTTCAGAGATAACAAATGCTGGTGAGGATGTGGGAAAAAGGGAACCCTGATGCATTGTTGGTGAGAATGTAAATTGGTACAGCTACTATAGAAAACAGTACGGAAGTTCCTTTAAAAATTAAAAATAGAACTGCTGTATCATCCAGCAGTCCCACCTCTGGGTATATGGCCAAAGAAGATGAAAGCACTATCTCAAAGAGATATCTGCACTCCCATGTTCATTGTAGCATTATTCACAATAGCCAAGATATAAAAATGAGCTAAGGGTCAATCTATAGATAATTGGATAAAGATATACCAAAAGAATTAAAATTCTGCCTTTTGTGACAGCATGGATGAACCTTGAGGACATTATGCTAAATGAAATAAGGCAGACAAAGACAAATACAGTATTTACATAAGAAATCTAAAAACATTGAACTCATAGGCACAGAGTAGAATAGTGGTTGCCAGAGGCTGAGGAGTAGGGGAAGAAATGCGGTATGTCCGTAAAAGGTACAAACTTTTAGTTATAAGATGTTTAAGTCTCAGGGATTTAAGGTGCAGTATGATGACTATCATTAACAATACTGAATTATATACTTGAAAGTTGCTAGGAGAGTAGAGCTTTAATGTGTTCACCATAACGAGAGCAAAATGGCAATCAGGTGAGGTGAGGATGTGTTAACTAACTTATTGTGGTAAATATTTTTCAATATACATGTTTCAAGTCATCAAACTGTACACTTTAAACTTAGACAATGTTATATGTCAACTATATCTCAAAAAGCTGAGGGAAAATAAAGTAACGTAAAGTCATATGGCAAAGGCAATTTATAGAAGTCTTGACCATGCCCTAGGACTTGATAAGATTCCTGTGGCTTCAATTGTTTTATTCCTTTCTGGCTTCCTGTGTGATCTAGACTTTCTTAGTGTCCTCCTCAGCAGCAGACTGAGCACATGGCTCTTCTGTGCCTTTATCTAGCCCTGTGACAGGCCCTAGACTCCTTACTGGGTTTTATCCCCTGAAGGACAAATTATTTCCTATGGTGTAGCATAAGTGCTTTCTTTCTGTCCTTCTTCATTCCATTCTAAAGGATTCTAAATTTAAAAAAAGTAAAATAAAAAAATAAAGTATTTGGTTTAGTGTTAGAAAGCTTAGGTTAAGGCCTACACTCTACTTCTTACCTTGAATATATTACCTAACCTCTCTGAGTTTCAGACTTCTCACTGGCTTCATATTTCCTAATGGAGACACTTTGGGTAAAATAACACTTCAGTCTGTCCTACATCTGATTGCTGAATTTGGAAGAAAAAGAGAAAAAAGAAACTAAGCAAGCTTAGTACAGACATTTCTTTCCCGCACGTGCCTTCCTTCCTATGGAGGAGGGTGTATTCTGGTTTGGTCTATACCATGTGATAATTCTGCTAGGGCAGGTTCTGCTCACACAAAAGGAAAAGCTAAGTTTTAGAGTTAAGTTCAAATTAGAAACTCCAAGCCACATTCTCTACTTCAGCATCAGTTTTAAAAATCAAATAGATGAGATGAAAGGACTAGCTGAATCTATTTTTTCTCTTATGTTAATGAATCAATTTAACTAACATTTAATACTTTGTGGTGCCATAAAGCTCTATGTTTGGTATATGGTCATGTCATATTTAATCGACTTAAGAATTTCAGTTGCAACTAAAATGCATTACCCAGCGTTCATGACCCTTTCTAAAATGAACAAACTTTAATTAAGACATAAATAAAATATTTTTTACAAAGGTGTTTACTAAAGGAGCTAAATATGTATGATATGGAGAAGGGAAACATATTATTCATGTTTACACATGGTTGGTTATTACCAATAGAGTGGTAAAAAGTTAAAAATTACATCAGCTGAAATTGGTAATTTTATTGATATATTTCACTAAAAAACATCCTATTAAAATAAAGAACTGTTTTAGAAACCAAAATAAAGTTTAAAGGAATATTTAACACTATGCAAATCCACACTCAAATTTTCAAGAGAAACAGCAGATAATTCTACTCTCTCAAGAGAGAGAATTTTTCCCTTTAACTTAACGTCCAACCATGTTTGTAAATATTCAACGTTCATTGACACTTAAGAGAAAGTTCTGTGAATGAAATGTTCATTAACACCTTAATCGTAATTCTATGTTTTATGATAATTGTGAGTATTACTAATAAAGTCAAAAATAACTGAGAACCCATCCAGTATTTTCTTTTAAAGTTCCTTTTGCATTCTTTTCTCACAAGCCTAGAAAACATGTTTGTTTTGGAAACAAATGGCAAACACTACAAAAGAACTTAAAAGTGAGCGATTAATGATCAAGGCAAAAATGTAAAAATCGCATCAGCTGATCAGTGGCTGACTGATCCAAGGTTGAAGCATGTGAGGTCATTGCAGCAAAGTGGAAGAATAACATTTCTTTTCCTGTTAAATGACAGGCATGGGACAACAAACCACCTCACACTCTTAGATATCCAAAAACAAATCCATTGTTTTAAGTTTACAGAACCACCAAAGGTGATCTTTGAATGTCACAGGAAATTGTATAAAGCTTTGTTCATACAACTACAAAAACACTATTTACAACTACTGTATATAGCCATTTTCACAGCCACTTCAAGTTCCATTGCATTCATTAATAAATAGTATAACCTAAGATTTCTAAACAAGTGCAAAAAATTACATGAGTGGAATCTAAGGAAATGACATCCAAGCGTCTTAGAATAAAAATAAAGAAAACACTAGGATAAATAGTTTCGATTGCAGAAATTTAGCAAAAATTGAATGCACTAATCTTATTCACATCTCAATTATATATGAAGATACAAATTGTCTGCCCTTCTAACTGAAGAAGTCAAAGATGAAGGAAAATCAATCAGTATTGAAAACAAATATAATTTTAGTACCATATTGAAAATTAATCATGAAGAGGGATAAAGCCAAAACATTAATGAGCTTGTCTCATTGATGTGTCAACATGCTTAGTTTATCATATCTCTATGATGCAGATTGGGGTAGCTGTGAGGGGGGCTTGCATGAGGAAATGTGAAGAGAGCCAAACAGATTGGAGTTTCTCTTAGCTACCATCTCCCCTGCAGCCAAGTTTATCTTTTATTCTATGAAGCGAATCGTACACCACAGCCTTTAGCAAAATTATTTTCATATATGATTAGGATAGACAAGTATGGTGTGGTGCTTTTAAGAATGTGCCTCAAAGACCTCCAACTAGAGGAAGTATAATCGACCAAGGTCCCAAGCTGCTGAACTCCAGTAACCCGTTGCTGGATTTGCAAAGAGTCTGCATATGCTGGATATTCATTAGTTATCTTTAGGGAAAATCGACTATTGTTATTATTGAGTTGTCAAAGCCCAGGTTGCTGCATAAACATCAAAAATTGAACTCAGCGTGAAACTTAGTTTTAAGATAATTTTCAGCTTCCTAATGTAGTTTCAGAAAGATAAACTACAGCAAGTGGGTTAGAAAACTACACAGAGAGATTTTTGTTCCATATAAATATAACCTCTGAAGTCAGAGATATCTAAAACTTAAATAGGCTGTTTCGATCCTCTTAATTATTCTGATAATAATAACATCCTCACTTTATAAAACAGGAAACACTTGGTTTGGAGAAACCAAGTTATCAGGGTTACCAATTTCAAGGGCAGGAGCCAATATTATAACCTCAATTTTGCTAACCCTTTCCACAATGATCATCCAGTTAGAAGGCATTTCTTTCACAAAAAGACTCTGAATGCAGCCATTAATGGGTGGCTGGACTGTGTGATGTAAAAAAAAAAGTCACTTCCAATGCTAAACTTTAATGACTTTTAAGAGAGCATGCACTTGAAAATGTTGTCTCCTTTATTTCATATAAGGCATGTTTCTTTTCCATACATTGTGGAAGAGGTAAATCTACACATCCAATTTATATTTCTTAGTTTATGCTACAGTTATCAAAATGCTCAGGTAAGGCTATGTCGTTTTTATTTTATTTTACTTTATTATTTATTAAATTTATTGAAGTGACATTGGTTAATAAAGTTACACAGATTTCAAGTATATAATGCTATAATACATCTATATTGCATTGTGTGTTCACCACACAAGGTCAAATCTCCTTCCTTCATCATATATTTGATCCATTTTACTCTTTTCTACCCTCCCTTCCCCATTTCCCTCTGATAACCACTAAACTGTTGTCTGTGTCTATGAGTCTTTATTTGTTTATATTATTCACTTGTTGCTTTCAGTTTTATATCCCACATGTGAGTGAAATCATATGGTTCTCGACTTTTTCCAAGAATATGTTGTTTTTAAATTTAGCAATGTTCCATTAAAATATCATTAAGCAGGAATCTGTCCTAATAATCAAAAAAGATGATGATATATAAATCCTAAATACTACATATTAAATCATTACAGTATAATGCTTTGATCAAGTGGACACATTAGAAAAACATGTCTATAAGATATGTACTAATATCAAGTTTAGAACTTTTAATAAAATAATATTAAGCTAAGTCACAAAACCAGAGTTATAAATCCAGTTAATTTCCAAACCTTATATTGAGCTGACCAACAGGGTATGTGTATTAGCCCAACACCTATGGAACTCGGGAAGGTGGGCCCCTCACTTGGCTCAAACATGAATGTAGTTGAAGTCAGGTCATGGTATTATTTGGAATCAAAACAACAAATGACTATAAACCAAAGCTCCATTTACAAATTTGAAGCCATCAAATTCCACTGATGCTTCTTGTCTCTATCATTGTCAAGCCCTAAATAAACTGTTTCCTCTCATTACTAATCCTCTTTCTCAATCTCATCCTCATATAGCTATGTATTTTTCCCCATATGGATCATATTACCCACACTGCTTCGCTCCTTTTGATGTCCTTCCCAACATTTTCCATTGTATCCTGTAGAGCTCTCATTTTTTTTAAATAAACAAACTTCCTTATTCCTAACCTGGAAATTGTGCTGTCTCTACATTCTTTTCTCCTTGAGGAATTGACTTAAATTGAGAGCTCTTGAATGCATGCTAATTCCATTCCTTCATGTCCAGAACAGAGAGGCTCAGCGTAATCCCACTTCCAGTTTGTGGCTTTCATATCATAACTATTTTAATGCATGGCAAAGAAATTTTTCTTCATTTAAGTTTATTTTAC
This sequence comes from Pteropus medius, assembly GCF_902729225.1. NCBI lineage: Eukaryota > Metazoa > Chordata > Mammalia > Chiroptera > Pteropodidae > Pteropus > Pteropus medius. Next base: position 3,095,093 of record NW_024342474.1, on the reverse strand, counting down.
CAAGCTATTTCAACCTGAATACTGGGGCTTGTTAGCTTTCAGGTCATTTCTCCAAAACCCATTTCTCTTCACTTCAAAGTTCCACCATAATCAATATTCATATCAATACCTATGCACTGCAATCAATAACCTATCCGGAAAATTCATGACCTTCACTTCCACTCTCATTTTAATAACCCAGTTCCAACTTAAACCCAAGGCCATTCTGAACGCCTCTATCATTGGAGTCTTAAACATTCTATTTCTATTCTTAACTATTCTATATTCTATTTCCTGTCTTTTGTACAACCTTAAAAATGTTATCTCATCAATTCTGTTCTGGAATTTTCTTGAAACTGTCTACTCCCTTGACACATCTTCTCTCAAACTATTACGCCTTTTCTAACTTCAATCTCTGCTCAGCTACAGTATTGATCTTCATTCGAATTCCAGTTCTGTTACTTATTAATAAACTCTCTTGGGAAAATTACTTAACTGGATCCTCAATCTGTTTTTTTTTTTAATTGGAATAATACTTATGCCTCATAAGAAGGGAATAAATATAACTATATATACTGTACTAAGTAAATAAAGTTCCTAGCACATTCAAATTATTCAATAAATATTAATGTCATTTATAATCACCAACATTCTCAAGAGGCTCATATCTTTGTCTTCCTGCAAAAAGTAGCCTGAAACTTCCAAACCTGGAATAGACCCAACAATTATAGTATATATAGAGTAGAGCTGAAAAACACAATGGATTAACTGCACAGATTTACACTACTGCACATTCATAGATTTCAATTTTAGTAGGACCCTCAATGCTTTTCCAGTAAGCTTTTCTCACACCTCTCGGTATCTTCCTCTCCCTTCTATTACAGTTCTAAATATCTTCCTCTCTTCTCAAGTTCCCTAACTACCCTCAGTCTTCACGTGTAGTTGACCTGCTTTTGTTCGCAGAAAAAATAAATCCATCAGACCAGTCATAAAGTCTCACAATGTCTTCTTCTTACCTGTACACATTCTTATATCTCTGTTAGTCCTCCATTCATTCCCTCCTGTCCTGGTAGTGATGGTGAGCCCCTTTATGGTCACTGAATAGGCCCTCGTGTACTATGGGATAATTTCTGCTTGATGTTTGATGGTTTTGCCATCTGATTTGACCCCTTGTGCCTTTATTCTCCTCTAATTTCACTTCTTCCCTTGCACTATATGTTCTAACGAGACTGAATTAACTTGTCTCCAGATCACCCCATGATATTTCATACCTTTGTGTCTTTACTGTCTTAGTAGGCGTCAATGCCAATCGAGGAATCCTCTTCTCACTTTCCTATTAGACAAGCTTTTATTTATTCTTCAAGACCCCACTTAAGAGTTCCTCCTTTGTGAGAGTAGTACATAAAGACATAAGGGAAAGGATGATGAGAGGTACTGACAGGATGAGCTACTTCCAGGAAAACTGATAATAGTGAAGCCTCACAATATCTTGAGTTGATAAGATGATAATGAGTTTCAATTATGAGATAAGATTTTTTTGATTAACTTCTATCTTTCACATACAATTACACTTACTTCACAAAAAGCATTTCAGCTGCTCCCTCATAGCCAAGAAATAGAGCCTTAAGCCTTTTGAATTTGCAGATAATTACAAAGATATCTCCAACAGTCAGGAAATTACAAGTTTTCATATGTTTATAAAGAGATTTTAAAAGGGAAGAGCAGAAAGAGAAGTCAAGCTACAACACACATTTATTGGCAAGAAAATCATAATCAAATAAACAGAGATCATTAACTGATTTTTCTGCAATATTCACAAATTCCTTAAGTACCAGTTACTTATTATATGATTATAATAATACAAGCCTAACATAACTTCTGAAACTGAAATTTAGGATTTATAGCCTTTGAACTACAATAAAGCCAGAGCTTTGATTGCACTGGGTACATCTAGTAATGTTTCACATTGTTTTGCTTTATCTTTTCACCTTTTTTTTTTTTTTTGGTTGTTTGGTTGTTTTATTTTGATCGTTGAGTTTAATAAAGCCCTAAATAACATAAATTCTGTTTTACTGCTATTTAGATTTTATGTCAAATGTTAGCCACATATAAAGTCAAATACTCAAACTTATCAAGTACTCTCTCAATACTTCTTGTGCAAAATCTCCCATGTGCTCAGAGATATACTGCTCCCTAAAAAACAGTATCATTATTATCTCCATAGATATCTATTGCTTTTTAGTGAACAGACGTAGGTCATTGTTGAGACTGTTCCAAAGTCACTTCCAAAGCTGAAATAAAGCCATGACATTTGGTAAATTTTCAAAACCTACTAGGTATAATGCCACAATTTTCTTCAGTTCACCAAAATTCGCTTTGTGGTGGGGAAAGGCTGCTGGAAGACTAATGTTTTCAAACTGTTCAGTTTGATTACGCTGGTGTGGTACCACTTATCTAAAGCTATTTTAAGCATCTTCTTGGGTTACAGTAAGCTATATTGAAAATCTAATTACACTTGCCTACAGGGAAGAAAGTATACACAAACCCTGCTCTGTAATCTACTTAACAAAAGGCACTACATTTTTCTTCATAGCATTTATCAAAATTGTTATTATACACTTCTTTATATTTCTAATGCCTGTTTCTTCCACATAAATTCCATAAAAGGCATGTGGATGCGTTGTATATGCAGTACCTAGTGCAGTGCCTAGAGGGCCAATAAATGTTTGGTGACTGAATGAACGAATGAATAATGAACCATGTAAGGTATAACTAAATTTATATACATTTACGCTTGTCAGTTTACACTCATGCTGAAAAACTACACATATTTCAGAGACTTGTTGGGACATAGTACAGTGTAATATAACAAAGCAGACTTTCCTGAAACAAAATGGATTTAAAGCCAGATCTGGTATTTAATAGTTCTATGATCAAAGACAAGTAGATTAAACTCTAACCCTCTGATTTTTAATCTGAAATATATAAACAATTGCATTGGAGTTAAATATTCTTCCTCTTATAATGTTCTTACAGACATACTGTTTATAAGCAAGAAAAACACTAATTCGTATGGAACAAACTAAAAACTAATTTCCAAAATTCGGAATGATAGAACCAAAGATGCATGGTATCAATTACAAGAACATAATGAAAAATTAACTTTCAGCTCCTGAATTAAGTCCTGGAATTGCTAAGAATCTTTAGAAAATAAAATCAACATTTTTTAAGGCTTCAATGTTAAAGCCCATGAGCAAAAAGATTATAAAGTTCGCATTTATATTTTACTGAGTTGATACTTCTAATGATAGATAAAAACTAGATAGAATTGCAAGCTATTAAATCAGTATTTAATGCTGAAATAAGAATCAATTATTCTAATACAGATCATGTCCAACAACCAGTGCAGCTCAAGTATTAATAGGGAACATACAGAAATGTGTAATAACTCACTGGGACACATGAAATAACTATGCCGTTCTTATAACTTAGGGGAACAAAACTCACATTCAATTTACCCTACCCAACTGTTTCAGAGTAAGAGCTGTGTAATTGAAATTTGTGTGAAGTAACTAAATATTTAAATATATACTGAAAACAAAAATACTTCAAATGCACTTACGATGACTCTCTCTGAGTAAGGCTGATTTCTAGTACGTCATTATTAGTATATATAAAGAACCTAGAACAAGGATGTTTAAGTGAAGAGTTTCTGAGTACAGTATATGGGTCTCCTACCTCTTGGGGGCGTGGGAGGGGGGTAATGGTGATAGACCAGTGAGAAATCAGCAGCTTAAACATATGAGAAATCTGAAGAATTTTCTGAGGGAAATATTTTTTTCTGATGAACAGATGAAGCAAGTCACAAATATTCCCTCTTCCACCTCTGGATTACACAAGACTCTTGTCAAATTAGAATCCATCCAAAGTGTAGGTAGGTTTCAATAAATTGTAACACAACTCCTTACAAACCTTTCATGGAATTTACTATTGCATACCTGACACTTGGATTTTCAAAAAATAATTTCTAGATTATTAAGTAAAAAGTGGTGCAAGTAATTAATTAGTAAAGGACATTTTAATATTCTTTAATGGTAAAAGTATTAGACTATACTCTCATTTATTACATTGCATGATCTGTAATGCGTGTTACCGTAAGTTCACTTTGTATATAAAACTGAGGAATTTGTTTGAGCCGGATTGCCAATGAAAAGAGAATTGAGGAAATAAGTCACAAAGGCAATGTTAATAAGGGGCAGAAATTCAAGCTCTGATAGTACATTTTGTGCCTGGATATAGCAGAAAACTTTCCAATTAGGGCCAACACGTAGGAAGCTGATGACTCCAAGCTGAGATTTATAGGGAGAGGTCAGCAGCATGTAATGAGAATTTGGAGAACATACATCTAGCTGCAACACCTTTAGTATAAGTATAGTATCTAATGCCAAAAGCTAATGGCTCTATGACAATAAATAATGGTGAGAGAATATTCTAGCCTCAGGCTTCAGAAAAAGAACTCTGGTAGCACTATGCAATTTTCATTAACACTAGCTGAAGGAGTAGTTCTAAAGGTATAGTTTCATTCCCCTAAATGTCTCACCTGCAGTAGAATATGTAAAATCACAATAGGCAAGGAACAAACTTTCAGTTGAATTAAATCCTTTCCTCCACAAAATTTACATCTAAGCTCTGTCCTTGCAGAAAAGAAAGAGAGGGAGTGAGGGAGGGAGCGGGGAGAGGAAGGCAGGGAGAGGAAGGCAGGGAGGGTGGGAGAGAGAGAGAGAGAGAGAGAGAAATCAGTGCCCATATTCCCATCACTCATTTTTATTGTATACCATTCAATAAAAATTTTAAAGTAAAGTACACTGAAAAGCATTGGGATTCACTTGGTACTTATCGTGTACCTACAAATAAAATATCAGAGCGTTCGCAATGTACACAGTGTGAATGGGGCAACCTGGAGTTGGGCCCGGCACAATCTACAAGGCCATTTATAGGCAACACTGAATATTGAAGAACATAGACTCTGGAGCTGGCAGATTGGAATCAAGCGACCCTAACCATGTGACTGTGGGCACATTATGAAACTAAGTTTAGCTTCCATATGCATAAAGTGGGGGATAATAATATTAATCACCACCATGGGTTACTAAGCAATAAATGCAAATAAAACACATAGGACACTGCCTAGCAGAAGTTGGTGAGCTATGAAACTCAACTGTTTATTATTTCTGGGTACCAACCTTTATAGTAAATGCCACATTAAATATGGAGCAACATGCTAGTTGACAGATTATTGAATGAGAGACACCTGGAATTTTAGAGATTAAACTCTATTGCTAAACATTAAGTAACCATATCATTCTTATTTACCATGAAAATAGACAGCATACAGTATGGTGTGGCTTTATGATATCATACTAACTGATGTGATTAGTAGTCTACCAGGTTCTGATGTACCTGTGATCTTCTTGGCAGCCACACTGTACAAATTACAGTTCCCCAAGTGCCACAGTTTCCCCAAAGCCCAAGAAAACAGAATAGAGTAGGGTAGGGTATAATTGATAATAGCAAATATAAAAAGCACAATGACGTATTAACCAAGAAGACTACCCAATTTTATTTAAAAAAATAATAATAAAGAACAAGCACATTGTGGTTTTTTTGAGCATTTGCACACATACAAAAAAAAATATACTTTGAAATCTTGTCATACCTACCTCAAGATGGATAGCAGAGTTATTATTCTTCAATGCAGCCAAGGCCTAGAAGTCAGATATAATATTAACAGCCGAAAGGGTTCCTTAGCCAGGTAAATTTCATACAAACCCTTGCCTCTTCCTAATGCCCATCAGCCCATCATCAATCACAGCAATTTCTTTCCACCGTGCTCTCTTCAAACTCTTACTTCCTAAGTGTCTCAGCCACTCACATACTGCCCAAAATACACCTGTATTTAGTTTTTACCTCGAGTGAGTACAAAAGTAGGTCCCAAAGTATTTAGCTGCTACCTTGGGTATAAAAAAGGTCACACTGATAGCTGCTCCTCTTGGTATTTTATCAATAATTTTTTTTTTTAATTTGCTGAGTTATTCTAGTTAGACTGTGGTGGTTCTTAATGCAAAGTGGCGGGGGGCGGGAGTGTTCTCCAGGGGATATTTGGCATTGTTTGGAGATATATTTGGTGTCAGCATCAAGAAAGTGCTTCTAGTGGACAGAGGCAGGACCTGGACTAAGGTGAGGCAAGGCAGGTGCTTCAGGCTCAAAATTTAAGGAGGCATTCACTCACCATTGGGGTCATGCCAGTGCAAGATTACAATTTACATGACCCTGTGAATGAGTGCCTCCTTAAATACTGTACCCAAACTACCTCCCTGGCCTCACCCTAGTCCCAGCCCTGGTAGAGGCCAAGAATGCAGCTAAACATCCTCCCACAAAAGGAATTATCCAGTCCAAGATATCAATAATGCTGAGGTAGAGAAAATCCAGACTGGTTTAAAAAATCTAAAGAAAAGCTGGGTTGGAAACTTTTGATTCTCTCCCTTGTCCACTTTAAAGTTACAAATTTAAAGTCATATATATGTTAAATGTGTCTAAAAGTAAATACCAAATTCTAGCATATAAATTTAATCTGCTTTATTCCTATTCACATAGCCTACAATGAAGTTAAATTAAGCTAAGCCTTTCCTTCCTAGTCTTTGTTAATCATTCTTTTCTCTGCTAGTCATTCATTCGTCCCACCTACCTTTAATGTCTAGATGCAAAGGTACCTTCTAGTACCTTCTAGTTGATATCTTCTCATCAAACTGTGACCCTTCCCTTCTCAGATTTGTTTCTCTCCCTTGTGGTGCTTATATTCTGTCTAGTAATACACTATAGTCATTTATTTGCTTATTTAGCTCTACTCATCCCTAACTCCGTCCTCTGTTGCAAATATGCGCACAAATACACACATACTTAATTTAATTTCCTTATGGGCATGGATCAGGTTTTCTTTATATTTACTTTCCCAACCACCTCGAGGTAGAACAGTTCTTTCAACATGTAAAGTACTCAATGTATGTTTTAAATGGATCGATGAGGCAGGTATACATAATAACATATAACAGACAGCACAGACCATAATATTTCCTGGTGGCTATCTGAATCTAAATATAACATTGCATTATTAGGCCTTGTTAAGGCCAGTACCAATTTTCTTTCCTGTCAGATGTCTCCATCTATTTCAAGTTGCGTAGGTAACTGACTTGACATTTTGCTACAAATAAAAGTACAAAATGGAATGTATTTTCTACTCAAAGGCCTATTCTAGAAGAAAAGCTCATGTCTTTGCCGAGCTGTGAGACTGAATTCAAGAAGAAAATAAATTCAATTCCTAATAACAGTTGAAGAAATAGCCTTGTAGTATGTCAGACTCTTCAGGAAGCCAAATTGATGCAGCTTGAAAGCACATTTCCATCACTTCTACCTCACCTTTGACCTTAAAACTATTCTGAAACATTTCTAATTTTGAATTTCAACCAAAAATAAACTAAACCATTAACATGTAGCTACAAACAACTTCTTTTGAAAAGGAATACAATACATATAGTCAAATTTTTCAGCTAGTTGTCTTTAAAACAAACACTATATTTTGTATTTCTAAATATGTGACCTGAAAAAGGAAACTTTCCCCCTACAGATACCATGAAACTACCTATTTTAATCATTTAATCTTCTTATCAGAAAAGCAGCTTAACCTTTGGCACCTGGAAAGATTAAATACTAAAATTACAAGTTTATTATGAAGCAATTATTGTGAAAAAATAACTATTGAAAATATTCCATTGACAAAATAAGTTTTAAAACTTGAAGTCACAGCCACTATGTTAGGTTTTCTCAGGGTGCTATTTGACTCTGTGATAAGTAAGAAGCATTTTAATTGTTTGGTCCATAGCCATTAGTTGGAAGAAGGGAGTTGGCTTGTTTTGAGCACCCAGTATGAGCCAAGTAATTTCCATGTTTGCTTCATTCAATACTTGTAACAACTCTGCTAAGAGTGAGGTTTTACCACCCACTTTTTGTAGATGAGGAAATAGCCTCAAAGAGGTTTAGCAAGTTGCCAGTTTTCATATTCACTGGTATACAGTGCATTTAAAGCATGATCTTTCAGCTATGTCAAAATATTACTGTATGGAAAATATTCCAGATTACATTTTAACCTATGAAAGGCAGAAAAATCTGCTCATAAATTAAGAGTGTTCCACTAGTGAACCAATATATATGACTTGATGTTAAGCTAGAATACTGCTCAAGGTCAAGCAATGACTATGAGCTTCTCAAAGAGGAAATGCAGCACATCATAGATGATAGATAGGTAGATAGATAGATAGATAGATAGATAGACAGACAGACAGACAGACATATTGAATAATATGGTTTACACAAGAAATGGATATGTACTTTATATAGCACAAGAAATCTAAATAGTGGTCTATATCAAATTTTATGTACTTCTGAAAGAATTCACTTAAATTTTTCTAATTAAATGCAAAATAAATTAATGGATTTTTTTTTTTTTTTTAAATCATTGAGGTTGTGACATAATGCCACTGGAAATTATTTCTGGTTTAATTCACCAATTATGCATAAACTCTCTTGGGTTCCAGGTCAATGTACGAAGCACAGCCTGGTGCAAGCGATATGAGACCTATGGGAACTGCAAGATTGGCTTCATTTCTAATGAGGGAAAGTTTTATTTACAAGACAACTCAGCTGTGAAACTGAAGTAATAACTTGAATTAATTTATACACTCTGCATTTAAAGGTCGAGTACTTTTAACAACTTCTCTCCATGTTCCTGAGAGTAGAAAAAAACTATATTAAATAATATTTATAAATGTTTTAAGAACAAAGTCTCTTATTTGGTACATGTTGAACCCCCACACAATCTATATTCAGTTGAAAAGTTTAAATTGACTTTACTCAGTGGCAAAGAAATTTTTATCCTGGTTACATTCCATGTCCTTTTTTACTATACAAAGCTTGATTTCCCTGTTACTCGAGCAACCAAGTTGTCATCCACTGTGAGCTTGAAAATCCAAAGGCAAAAAAATTAAAGGGAAAATGAGCAAAAACGTATTTTAGTCACTCAAGAATATATTCTAATACATAGATAGTAGTATATTCATTTCTGTGACAGGATTGGTAGCTTGCAAGTAGTGGGAAGAATCTTGAACTTAAATTCAGGACTTTCTCTGCTCTGTATTTGTAATGTGACTGTGAGTGATTCACTTAAATTCCCTGAGCCTCAGCTGTATTCATCTGCAAAATAGAGAGGTTTATTGCACTGGTCTACCTTACTGAATCGATGAATCAGTGAAAGCACTGTTCGTTGTAAAAGACTGTACAAATGAAAAGCATTGTTAGTTTTATTTATCTGTTTTTTACGTTACAAAGGGCCTGTAAATAACCCAGAACATAACTGGATATTCTAATTTGTGGGCATTAGGCTGAGTCCTGACCCTCACTTTAAGTCACATATTCTTCCTTTAAAAAATTTTTTAAACTAAAAAAAATAAAAAATAAAACCCTCAGGCACTTAAAAGGGGGAAAGAGAAAATTATTCTTTGAAATGTTTAAGGCTTTCTTAGAATTATTTAGGTAAAAAATGAGACTTTTCTGTAAAATGCTCACAATTCTACCTTTATAATCTGTAATTGTACCTACTAACATATTCTGCTTTTACCTCTTTTATGCTCTGCCCATGTAATATAATGTTTCACACACAATAGACCGTCAATAAGCATATGATAAATTGAAATAGAAAAAAATTCAGCTGTGAAGTGTTACACATGATACAGCTCAATGTCTGTCTCTTTAGGCAAGAATTCTATCATTCGAGTATATTTTTTATATAAAGGAAATTACATTAAATGTTTTACTAAGTTGACAAGTTATTTTCTTTCTCTTTCACCAGTTTACATTAGTCATATTTGCTATTGCCTCCCTTTCTTTCAATTTACTTCTTATTGGTGATGAAGGAACATAGCTATGATCCTAACCCCAGGGCAAGCCAATCAGACCAAGAGTGACATCAAGTGAGAGAAAAGAAATAAGTAATATTTATTGAGTAACCACTATATCCAAAACATTACTCTTACTTTTTAACCTCACTAGAATAAGGTTAAAAAGTCTTCCCACTCAGCCTTCACTGGCCCAGGTGTAGCCAGTTTTTTTCTGTGGTGTTTTTGCTGGAATGAAGCTGTTATTTTCTACAAATTTCTGTCTTTCTAGGCTTCCGCTTTTTGAGTACTTTTATTGAGGCTTCCTTTTTTTTTTTTTTGGTATGATACATTAACATTTCCTGGTTGCTGGTTTTTTCACTATAAGTCTGGGTTATATAGGCAAATAGAAAACTCAAAGAACTCACTACTGTGTCCGTCCTTCTTTAGGTCTCAAGATCCTAGCAATCTGCCTTCTCTCCACCTTTCAAAGTATACATATATACTAACCAGTGAGAGGGTGGGAGGAATTGGGCATGTGTGTCAACTCCATTATCTCAGAAGCATAATAACAAGCCCTCCTGGTGACTGTGATGCATGCTAAAATTCTCCAGAATTTCTGCCACCTTTTTGTTTTCATACACCCCTTTTTCCTACTATATCTGTGGGGCAAAGAAATAAGCATCTATGTTTAACAAGAAAAATTTGTGTCACTGTTACTATCTTAGCTTCTCACCTATAGTAACTTATTTGTTCCTCATCACAACTATGAGGTAGTACTGTTATTATCATCTCATTTATAGATGAAGAAACTGAGTCACAGAATCTTTAAGCAAGTTTCTTAAGATTATAATGCTAGCAAGATCTGGAGCTCAGATTCAATTCCAGACAGCCCAGCAGCAGAACCTGAATTCTAACCATTATGGTATACTGCCCTTACATAGCATATCACCTTGCTATCATCTATAGCTGAGGCTAAGACAATTTCATTTTCTATCTCAAGAATGTGAAGTATGCATGGAGAGATTGAGTCAGTTGAACTGTTTTGGACACTAGAAGTAGTTCATTTAGCATTGTAACAGAATGGAAAATTGGTAGGCCCTGGGGAAAACCAACCCTAGAATACCATTCCAGCAAGATCTGATTATACTTCCGGAAATGAAGCTCCAAGAAATTTCTCTGTATTTTCAATTACTGAGCTTATTATTTGAGTTAATGTGTGCAAGTCCTTGTACTTTGTTGTATAAAAATCCCTCCTTTGGAAGCAACTAAGAATTGTATACAAAATATGAAAAGTAGATAGAAAGGAATATCCAGAGAATTAAACTAATTGAAAGAGGAAATCTGATGGTTAAGATGAGTATTTTATTCAGGTTTCCTCTTGGAACATTTAATGACCTCAGTAGACTTGAACTTGAGGTTTCACAGCCAAAGGGTGCTTGCAATAGATAAGACCCAAGGCCAGAGATGGAAAGTCTAAAAGGTAATATGCTCTCCTGTGACTCAATAAAACTGTATTATTATTGTATCAGAAATAAGTTTACAACAGTACACACACATACATACATATGCATGCACACACACACAAACATACACATAAAACACACTATACACAGCTGGCAATTGCAAAGAAACCAGTCTGCCTCTAAACTTAGCAATAGTGAAAGGGAACAAAAAATATCACCTGAGGACTCATGACCAAGCCATTCCTCACATGGTTTTGCACTCTAATTTCATACTATCAACATGGTTTAAACTTCTAAAAACAGTTTACAGTGTTGGATAATGTCCAAGGCCTTGGCAGAAGGAAATGCAAATTCTCTCAAGTAGCAAACCAGTTTAGCCTGAGTTTCAAACAATTCCCACATGATAAAGTAATTTGTAAGGCAATATGAAGCAAGAACCAGGAGAAACTACATATAGTATAATCAGGTCGATAAAGACATTAGATAGCTAAATTATCAACCAGAAAATATAAATTACATATGCTTTAAACTGTAAAGGATTAAAATATGATTACAGAGTAAGAGACAATGAAATTGTACAAGAACATTAAAAATATATTTTTGCCCAGTACAACTTATTATTAAATCCAAACAATACCCTCCCCAAAAAAGTAAATGAATAATAAATATAAAAATTCTAATAGTGATTAGCTCTGGGAATTGGGGGGTGGGGAAGCAAGGAGCAAAGAATGAGGTCAGGGAGATGCACATAGATAAGTTTAGATTTTTTTTTAATATTCTAAGTTTTGAAATGGTTGATGGGTTCATTGTTTTCATTATATTAACATATAATTAAGGGTAGTTGTGAATGATGAGAGCATGTCATGAACTTGAGGACCAAAACATAAATAATAAATAATAAATAAATAAAATTTTAAGAACAATTACTATAATTCACCATATTAATAGAATACAGGGGGGAAAAAACAAAATCATCTCAAAACCCTACCAACCTAAAAATAGAAATAAAAGTCCTTAATCTGATGAATAAAATCTGTAAAAACAACAGCAAACAGAAATCTATAACATCATACTTAATGTTATCACTTTAAGAGATTAGGAACAACACTAATCCTTTATGCTTGCTACTATCAGATCTATACATTTAAGCAAGTTTCTAAAACTCTGGTGACTGACAGTGAGAGGTGCTAGTGTCAGGATAGATGAATTAACCAAGGAACATAATAGAAAGCCAAGAAATACACACACACACACACACACACACACACACACACACACGCAATCCATTTTTTTATTTCAAAACTGGCATTATCAATTAGGGAAAAGGTGCTGTTCTAGACCAACTGGTCATCCATATGGCAAAATATGACACTAGATTTTCTCTTCACACCATGCAGAAAAATGAATACCAAATGAATCACCATTCATGATAAAACAGAGCTAAAACAAAGCTGTAGCTGAGCTATTTAATCCAATAGTCAATAACCACATGAGGCTATTTAAATTTAACCTGAATTAAAATTCAGTTTAAACATTTAGCTCATCAGCCACACTCTTCAAATTCCAAATGCTCAATAGCGACATCTGGCTAGTGGCTACGTATTGGACAATATCAAATATAAAACATTTCTATCAGTGTGGAAAAGTCTGTTGGATAGTGCCAAGAGACATTTAGGATAGTATCTTTACAACCTGGGGGTTGGGAAGAATGCAATAAGCAAGGAATAGCAAAGTAAACAAACAAAAAATGGAAATAACTGATAAATTCAGCTATTAAAATTTAGAACCATTTATCCAAAGATACTATATATATAAAAAAAAAGATATTATGTAGAAAATGAAAAAGCCTTAATCTGAAGGAAAATACTTGGTACACATACAATATACAGAATATATAAAGAACCTATATAAGCAATAGAAAGATAAATAATCACAGAAAAATGGACTAAAGACTTACCAGGTACTTCATTCTCTTTGATGACAAAAAACGATAATTATAGTCTGAATTATTTTTATCAATATCCATGTTCTATTTTAAATCACCAAGGGTAAGAGGGGAACGACCTATTTTTCAGCCTAGAAGGAAGATTACACTGGCTTAGACAGCAGCCTGGCAACATGTAAGTAGGTTGATAATAATGTTTGAACATGTAATTAAATAGATATTTCTAATGTTAGCTTATCTTTTATTAAAAGATAGTTTTCTAGTTCACCTACAATTTATCTTTACCTTATTTTGAACACAGAATAGAATACTTGGGAGGCACATAATACTTTATGCTACCTTTTCACTGAGTGGTGACTAAAGCATTAATTTAATATTTACACCAATTAGAAGAATCAGTGAATACAAAGATATGTGTGACCAGAGGTGGGATAGGAAAAGTAGATAAAATTAAACATATGAGGAAATACTGAAAGTATAACTGAAATGCATAGTTTCCTCAAAACAAAGACAAATTTCCATCCCTGAGTTAACATGAATAGTCGTTACTCTGTATACCATCCTTTTCCTTGCTCAAAAAGTGCATGGACAGGATAAAAAAACAAATCATTTTCTTAATTTCTAGAAATTAAGAAATTAACTTTATATATATATATATACATATATATAAAGTTTCTATATTTTAATAAAACTTAAATTTTAAAAACTGATGTTTATGTACCTTAAATTTTGAAACAAAGCAGCATTCACACCACATTTCCAAGTGGTCTAATTTATACTGTCTTAGTTTGAACCAAATTCTAAAAGAAGCATTAGAGGATTTTTGACCTTTTATTCTGGCATATTATAAAAACTTAGTGACATTAAACAACTGAAATAATTTAAACTATAAGTTAGTATCATAAACTATCAAATAGTAACATATATTTTGGGCAGTGAATACAGGCATTTTAGAATTGGAGTAGAACATTCTACTTTAAAAGAATTAGCTTTGCACAATCTATGTTTTCATAACCTTGGAGGGTATAAGAAGTGTGAAAAGAAAAGTTCAGTGTACTGTTTTAGTAAACTGTCAAATGTTAGTCAAAATTTAGGAAACTTGCTCTTGTGCTTCTTGAATGCAGGTGACTTTTACTCAACTATTAGCCCCATTATTGAGTACAATTTTTATTTTCATTAGTCTCAGTTATGCTGAAAAAAATGAAGTGAGATTATATGGAAACACAATTAGGAAAAAAAATACTAAGCATCCATATTCTAAAATCAATAATACAGCAATATATGTTGGTTAGCCATGTGGTTTAATAAATGTTGGAGCATGAAATACATAAAATACAGCTTTAGAATGTGATGAGAAAAATGACTTAGAGATGTTGTATTTTTAAGAAAATCTGTGAAGTCTATTTAGCAGATAAGCATATAAGCGGTATTGATAATTAATATAACCATAGTGACCTCACATGGAATGTATTCATTTAGTCCCTAATAATGAAGTTAGCTTTAGTTTTAAGTCTATAAGACCAGATACCAGATCTCAATGATTAATTCCCAACTTCAATACTTCCATTTCTCATTTTGCTTTCTATTATTATTATATCAATATTAAAATTTTAGTATCCCCAATAATCTTAATCTTTGTCGCTTTTTTCTGAAAACAGGGAGAGTGGCTCCCTATTTTGATATGCATTGTAAAACACCTGAGAATATATCACATTTTTAGAACTGTGAAAATAAGATCCAAATTTAGCTACTCTTCAGGCACAGTCAGGGCTTTATAAATAATACTTCAAAATTCCATTTTGTCTTAAACACAAAGGTCTTTCCTCAAGGCTATGTTTCCTAAATGGTGTTTCATACAATTCCAATGCTATAAAATTCTGTTCAAAAATGGCATATGTATCAAATAAGTTTGAAAACTTTTGAACTTAGGCATTGCCTAACTATAGATTGGAAGCTAGTGCCTGCCCAAAGCCACTTGGATTTTATGAGATATTAATAATGATGGATGAGAAAGGTTCATACATTTAATAAGAAGAAATTATTTTGCCTTTATAAATCTTATGAATATGCAATAATTTAAGTAATATATTCACATTACTAAAGACTTAAAGAATAGTGCGATAATGTATGCAAATTTTTTGATTCCACACTTTATGGAGCACTAAGACTAACCATAATGCTAAAAAAAATAGAAGCGATTTCATCCTCATATTAGCTCAGCTTATGCATTAGAAAAAAACTTAGATTACTTAATGAAGTTAACCAGCCACTTCCCCAAAGAATATATTTATGTAACAATATATAACAATTAAAATCTATAAAATCTCACTCATTTTAATTAAATTCTCAGGCAGAATATGACTTTTAATTGGGTAATGATGCTAGAAAATATGCTATCAAGTATAATAGTAGAAATGAGTTTTAAATTCCTTTTAACTAATTAATATTAGGAGAACTGTGGAAATAAATTACAAGTATTTTAGCTGTCCTCATACAATGGGCTTATTCTGGAAATGCTGAAATACCTTTAATTTCCATGGACTATACTTTTCTCCAGACTCAAAGTTCCCCTTCCTCATTCTATTAAACATTCTTTATTTTTTGCCTACAAACAGTTGACTTGAGACAATTGAGTAACTAAGGAACAGAATCAGTCTTAAGAAGATAATGGGGTTATTTTTACAGAATAAATCCAAATAATGTAACTTAAAAATAAACTCAGAATCTTTTTTTGTATTTGTAAAAAACATCTATTTTTTCCACTAAAAAAATAAAACAAAAACAAAAAAAACAACAAACTAAAATAACTATCTAAATTTAAAATAAATTCAGGAAAAACTACGAGCTTAATTATAGAGGATAAATGCAAATTTAGACATTCTCAGTGATCTACCTAAAATATCTGAATTGCAGGACAAATAATTTTTGTTATTGTCTAATTTTTTTACTTTTGTTCAATGTAAACAATAAAGTGCTCTGGTCAGAAGCAAGAGAGGATTCCTGTAAATTGAAGTTATTTAGGTACTTCAGGGTCCTGCCTACCTTTAGTGAATGCATTGAGTGCCTCCAATTCTTCTGTTACATGACAAGTAAGATGCTGTTCAATGAAATCTCTACTCTGTGTATTTATAACTAAGGGTTACAGGCCCAGGGTAGTAAAGCTACAAGTCACTTCTTTAGGCATCATGCTGTTGCTTGTCCTTTATTCCTTCCTTCCTTTCCTTCCTTTCCTTCCTTTCCTTCCTTCC
>NW_024342474.1:2957731-3077798 GCF_902729225.1 Pteropus medius | reverse complement strand
AAAAAAAAAAAAAAAAGAAAGAAAGAAAAAAAGTAAAAGTCGATGTCAAATGAAGGTAGAGAAAGCTTTTATTAGTAATCACTGGCATATTTGAAACAAATATTATACTGAAAAATTGAGAAATTGTATGGTTGTATGTGTTTTCATTTTCTGGTTTCTAGGAATTTGAGAGATTTCCAAGGAATGTAGAAAGGAGATGATGAGGCAAAAACAAACAAACAAACAAACAAACAAAAACCATATATTTCTTTTTAAAGCAAAGTTTGATTCCCTAATGAAATAAAGAATGGTGGCACGTCAACCACCTTATATCATCTTGGTGCCTTTTAATAACATAAAGAGCACATCAGAACCACCTTTTTGAAATCAATAATGGTTTGATTACAAAAGATAGTCCTTTCAGGAGACAAAACATTCATGTAAAAATTTTTCTCACCGCAATAGACTATCTAGCAATATCATGTTTGTTTAATTCAGGACTAATTAACAATCATTAATAGGATTATTGGTCATAATCCTAGTATGTTTTCAACTTGAATCTCTAGCTCCACTTTTGTGTAAGAAGTCCTATGATACAGGAATACCTGATTTGTACAACTTCTCTGTTTGAATTATTGGCCTTAGATTCTGTTTTGGTAAACTACAACTTACATACTATAGCTTGTCTAAAAAATATATGGCTATGCTCTTAATTTGTCCATAAAAGTATTCAATTAACAATGGAGTTTTTCCTATCTTCCCCATCTCCTATAAAATACTACTCAGTAGATAGTAATAATAACTGATAATATTCCCACATCTCCTTGTTCAGATAATTTTTTGAAGTCAAAGAAGAGATATTTTAATTGCAATGCACAAATTATATTCTCTTGTCAACTGTAAAGAAAAGTCCCACTGCACTTTATATCTTAATATAAACAAACATCCTAAGTCATAATAGAATGATTATTGTCTTTCTCTTTGTGGTAGCTTTTAAATATGTTTATGTGCACTACTATAGCCACGTAGAAAAGTAAAGAATTCCCATCTTACAATTCTCTTGGGATGTAGTCTCAATTGACATTATTAATTTTGACGCTAAGTGAAAAATTCAGCACTTAAATATTTCTGCATCATCAATATCAGTGCTTGAAAGTGCCAAAAACCAGAGTTTTATCCATATTGGAAAGATCCATGTTATTGTAAAGTCAATGATAGTCTGCTGCTGTTGTTTTATAAATCACCTAATTGGCTCAGTCTGTGAAGAGCAATTTTGCAACTCATAAATACTTGTGCATAAGAGAATTCTTCGAGAGTAAAGAGGCTCTGCCAAAAACAGAGTTAGAGAAAAAAGCAAAATGATTATGAATACCATTTGTTGGTTACCTACATTATTTATTTGCTCTCCAACAACAATACCATGATATAGGTTTGGTTACATTTTTAAAAATGAGGAAATTGGGGCTCCATACGTTTATATAGCTGATTTCGGTTAAGCAGCTTAAGTATGGCTAAGTCAAAATTCCATCAAGTTCTACCTACAAAAGCTCTGATCCAACCTATTAAATGAGATGGAAGAAAAAGGGAAAGACAGAAAAGAGAACTACGGAATGAGAGACTACAGAGCAAGGATGACATGGGAGATCTACAAAAAGTTGGCTGAAGGACAAATTGCTTAACTTGCTTTGAGAATATGTTCCATTATTTGTGTGAATCAAGACTAAAAGGAACTTACCTGTTTTATTCCTAGCCATTTCTCTAACATCTAAAATGGTGTCTGGAGCACAATGGATGAATAAATAGTTGTCAAAGAATTGTATTCTTTGGCTTGAAATGTCAGAGGCCTTATTTAAAACTCTACTTCACTGTAGATATGAATGCCTCCAAAACATAAAGGCCCTAAAAAGAGCTTAATCAGATCATGTAGAGAACAGGTAGATAAACAGAATATGTTAGATTAATAGAGAAAGCAGAAGACATGTGAGCTGTCACCATATATGTACAGGCTGTCAATCAACCCAAAAAGAGATTTATTTTGTGTGGCCTCAGAAAGCTGAGTAAGGACTCTAGGTAGAAGCAAGAAGAATTGGGTCACAATTGTAACTAGCTTAAAGAGAACAGGCTGCCTCAGTGTCATACTTAAATAATAGATGGTAATTTATTAAAGGTGCTGAAAAAAAAATACATAAAAGTGGAAACAGATGCCCTTTAAGTTATTTGCAATGTTGTAATCCACCAAAATGCTCAAGGATATGTAAATATGAATGTTATTATTGCTGACATCTAGAAATTTGTAGTATATGGAGAAACCAAAGACTTCTACAAATGCAACTATAATAAAATGTTTAAAACAAAAAAGACAGATTAAAAATGCAATGTTACTGAAATTTTAGAAAAGCTTCTACATATCCAGGGGCTTCAGAGGAAATCTGAAGGTGGTATTTAAGCTCGGCTTGAAGATGAGGTTAAAGTTAGACATGGAAATAATAGGAAGTTATAGAGCATTTTAAGATGAAAGAACAGAATGGCCAAAAGTATAGTGGCATGAAGATAAATGAGGCACAGGGGACAGTTCGATCTGACTTGAGCATGGTGGCAGTGGGAGATAAGCCTGTAAAAGCTTTTTCGATTAACAAGGATGAAAATGTTGGTCTTTAGACCTAAGTAATGGCAGTCAACAAAGTGTTAGTTACATATAGGTAAAGGAGATGTACTTCAGTTAGAGTATCTGGTGGCACATACAAAATTAACTGGTATAGTGAGAGACTGGAGGTTAGAAGCCTAGCTAAGAGACTACAACATGACTCTAGGCAGTATGTCGAAGGTGCCTGATTCTGTGGCAGCATCAGAAAAGAAACTGGTGAGATAAGTATTTTGGATGTGCAATTGTCAGTCTTAGCAACTGATCCTTAGAAACAAAGTTTGAGAAGGGTGGGTCTCAAAAGCTTCTATACCAGAATGCAATAAAATAATAAAGCCAATAAAAGCAATGGGGGCAATAGGAAGAAGGAAGGCACGGTTCAGAAGAGATCATGGGGTGCTGGTGGTGTTAGCCGCACAATAAAGGGGAGCTGTCCAGCAGGCATTTGGATCCCTCAGCCCAGAAATTATGTGAAAATCAGGGCTGAAGATAATGACGTCAGAGTTATTCCCACTGAGGTAAAAACTGAGGCTAAGAATGAGCTTTGCCAATTGACAAAATATGCACAAAAGAAAAACCCAAAACAGAAATTGAGGAACACATGCATTAGTGAGTAGGAGGTGAAAGATGAGCTGAAGGAGCTGCAAATGAGCAGTCAGAGAAGTAAGAGGAGAACAGAGAGCTCACTGAAGCCAAAAGAGGAATCTAAGAAGCAGCAGGTACCAAAACAAATGAAGATTTAGAGCCTAGGAGGTCCATAACCTGATTATTAAATGTTAATACTTATGGATACCTTACAAGAAAGATCTTATTCTTTCAAATCAAAGTATTTTCACATGAGATTACTTATTTTTTATCCTTTGAAGGAAGAGTAAAGTAATTTCTTATTTAAAGATACTCTGATTTCAAGGATAATTTCCTTAAACATTCTCAATTTGATCCTATTTGGCAATGATTTTCAACAATAGATAATACCATTCTTCCAAGAGGTATATTTAAATGTAGGGGCATTTTAGGTGATTACAATGACTGAGGGGAAGCTAAGGAGACAGGGGCCATAGACACTGCAACAGGGGTCAAAGGTCCTGCAACAAAAGAGGCATTCCTATACAATGAAGAGGTGTCCTGCCAAAAATACCAAGTGTCACCTGTTGAGAAATGCTGTCACATGATGCTGTTTTGCACTGAGTGCACTTTTTGAATATTTGAGAAGAATTGATAGAATTTCACATCCTGAAATTTGGGGGAATCAATTTTAAAGTAAGGTAAATACCATTAATATAGTTCATCCCTTAGAAGCTTTTCAAGCAAAAGCCTGTCTTTTAGTTTTACTGTTTACTCCTATCTAATCTCGTTCCAAATGAAATAGGTCTTCAAATAAATTACTTAATAGGGTAGCTTCTTTTAATAAATATAATTGTTCCACATATAAGCTCTAATTGGAATCTGAGTAGGGGTATAGATGATTAAGAATACATTTCACTGTGTTATTAAGTGAGGAAACAGCCAATGCTTGAAATAAAATGCTTTCTAAAAAATACCAACATTTTAGACAGGATTTTATTGATCTAAACATTCTCTTGCATTCACCACTCATACTAAATATTTTCAATTGCTGTTTTAATGCCAATTATTAGCAAAAATTAATCACCAGCTTAGATGATTGAACCACACAGACATTTTTGTGGGGCTATCCTAATAGCACAAAACTTTTAACAAAAATATCTTTACACCAGCATCTCGTAGCTGTCATTCGAATGCCTTGTAAGAGCTTAATGAACTCTTTTGAAATTCAATGAATATTAATGCGAACATTTGCAAAACAGTTTGGTATTAGGACAGAAAAATTATTTTCAAAAATATATGTATCACATATTAACACTGATATTTATAATTACGTTAAACATCTCTGGGGACCCATTAGTCCAGCCTTAGCTGGACTAGTTTTATTATAGTCAAGTTCAATTTGTTTAACTTGTGGTTAATTTTTTCTAGTGTTCTTGATTATTACAGTTTATACTTAAATGTACATACCCCCTCTTGTTTACTAACTGCCAAATATGTGTGGTAAAGGTTAGTTTTTCCTCTAAACAATGGTCTATATTAGGCTATTCTCTCATATTATGATTATAAGCTGCAAGTACACTAGGCACTTGGGTTCAGCATTCTAAGGGACCAATGGAAAAAAATGAAGCTTTCTCTAAAAGTTTCTTTAAAAGTTAAAAAAAAAAAAGTTCTATTACTTACTGAGATTTAGTGTGCAGTACACATTTCCTAATCACTTTGATCCAAACAGTGTTGAGAAAGCCTGAGACAAACCAGGATGACCTTTTAGACAATGAGTCCATTTAACGGTTTTATTATGCAATCCATAAACTGTTTTGACAAGTAATGGGGAAACTTGGCATTTCAAAGGTTCTCGAAAATCTGTTAAAAAGAATAAGCCAGTGGTTCTTAAAACGACCAAACAAACTTAAAGCCAAATATTTAATACCTAACACTAGCTACCATGTATTGAGTTATTTCTATTTTCTATGCATGTGCTTGGTACAGTGGTAATTCATTCACAGGCATTATCTCATTCAGTCTTTACAACCAACACATGAAATTATGATCCTCTTTTACAAATGAGAAAACTCAAAATTGAAAAAACTCAAACTCAGATTGAGAGGTTTTTGCACATGAAAAAACCAAGATTTAGATAGGTTTAGCAATTTGCCCTAGCTAGTAAGTGGCAGAGCCAAGATCAGAATCCAGACAGGCCAGACTTCAGAGCCCTCTGCCCTGTCTCGCCCCAGAGACCTGGGTCCCACAAGGGTTCCCAGATAAATCACACATGGTCTCTACTCTCAAGGACCAGATAGCGTAGGAAGAGAGAACGCCTATCCAGATAATTATAATTCCAGATAAAATATAATAACTGGCCTAAGAGAAGTCCAGATCAAGTTACAGGCAGTTCAGATGAACACAGATTACTCCAAGATAAAGGAACTTGGAATGAATATTTTCTGTGGGACAGATTGTGGGGAAGGAGGAACATAGCTAGTATTGTTGCATACCATTCATTTATCAGGTAGAGCAGAAGACATCTTACATTTGTTATCTTCTTTGGTGTTCAGAAAAACCATAGAAGTATTTCTCCATGTTGCATAAAACTAAGTCAACCATTGGTTTAAATGAAATTTGAATCTTGAATCCCTGAAGATAAGATGTCCCTCTGTCTTTTTCTTTTTCTTTTCTTTTTTTTTTTTTTTTTTTGGTACATGTTGAGGAGGTTTCTTTTTTATCTTTAGGGGTATAGGTGCCTTTTGCTAATCTGTCAAAGAAAATACTTTTCCAACTTGCACTAAGTGACTAAATGACTAGATGCGGGCCAGCTGCCCTGTCCCCAGGGCAGAGTCCATGTGGAATTTCCTGGCATATTTAGAACAGTAGGTAGGAAAGGAGGCTCATTTATACCTCATTTCCCTTCTTCTTCCTTCCTGCCACTTCTGCTTCCCTCCTTCCTTTCTTCATTTTTTTCTATAATTAGTTCAAAACTATTACATGTAAGACACTGCACAGGGAATGGAGAACATGACCCTTCTGACCCTCCTTCAGCTTCATGGAAGGCAGAAGCTGAACTACTTAGTGATTAAAGCCAGTCTGAGTGCTCGCCCCAACTCAGCCACTTACTAGCTGTGCTATTTGAGCAAGTTACTTTATTTCCTGTGCCAAAATTCCTCTTCTGTAAGTGTAAACATTGACAGATCCCTACTTCATAAAGTTGTTGAGGGGATAAAAGGAGTTAATAACATACAGAAAGTGGTAGCATAGTGCCTGGAACATGGTGAGCATTATAAAGACATTGTTATAGCTAAAATATTATAGTTACAATATTCTTGGGCTTCTTGGTGTGGCTTAGTCTGTCCAAAGACTGAAAGATACTGTGGCTCAATCTCCTCTCTTAAAAAGTGGATATCAATTCATTAGCAAAGATATTCTTCAGGGAAGGAGTGTCCACCCCCCATAGCAAGAAGAAAATCCTCCATGTTTTTTTTAGACAGGGTCATTCTCAATAGGCAGAGGAATGGGGCTGAATGCACAGGTTTCTAAGGCGAGATACCCTTCACAAATTTGCATTTTAGTATATCTTACAAACATTTCTTCAGACTACTAACTCCTTTTCAAGTTATTTAGAATATACGCCTGTTCCATTGAGTAGGAAATTGAAGGTAAATAGGGTAGGAGGAAGATAATCTGGATAACTAGATGAGAATTTTTTGAGAGCAGAACTCCAACTTCATTCATCCTGACAACCACAGTGCAGTGTCTAGAATGGCTTTAGGCGTTTAAAAGTAACTAGTCTCTATTTTAGGTATTTTCCATGCAAGTTTATTTCTCACAATAGCACTTCAGAGTAAGTACCACCAATTTCATTTTACGGGTAAGAAAGACTGAGCATGAGTGTTAAGTAATTACTCAGCCTTACGAAAGTGCAGAACTGAAGCTGAAATAATTCTAACTCTAAAGTTAACTACCTTTTTCCACGCGAATATCTCAAAAAATGTTAGGTTAATGAATACAGAATTAAAAGCAAATGCAGGATACTTCCTTTTATTTCAGATCCATGATCCAAGAATATGACATTGGATTAAGGATATCTCTTTAGGTCGCTTTGTCCTCCTTCCCCTCAGGAGGGCTCAAGGCAAAAAAAAAAAAAATATGAGCCAGATATTATAAAAGAGTAAGTGCATGTCTATAAATAAACAATATTTGTATGAAGATGCACTAACTGGACATTGGGAAACAGGGTGTTAGAATTTCAGACCACTAGCCACTATTAAAACGCTCCCTGGAAGAAAAAAAGCACTACCTAATTGCAATCTGTTGATGTGAATTTTGTAAAAATAAAAAAAAAGTTTTTGACTTTATAAGTTGTTATACAAGACACTGAGTTGCTTAAGGTGATAATATTTCCCTTCCACTAAGATCATTCAACTGCCCACCCACTTAGATCGTTTTAAATGCAATGTGCTCAGAAGCAGAAAGTAAAGCTAGGATTGCTTCACCAGGGTTAAATAAGTCACCTTGCTTAAGCCTCATCTACTCTCTGCAGCCACCATCCAGCTCAGATTTTTCAGCCACACTCCCCCAAATACACACTTAGTACTTGTGGTTCCAATGACACAGCAGATTCAAGTTAACGTGTCTGTTATAGGTTTGCAGCCCTCTTGAGCTCTCAGTTTGGGTGTACCCATAATAAAGCACCGGGTGCCAGGAAATCAGGCATCTAGCTTACTCTTTCCCGTCCAGTCTTTTCCACATCACTCTCATCACTGTCAGCAATTTATTTCTTCTGATTTCTTTCTTAGTGGACCCAGGAAGGGAGAAGGACACGGAATATTAGCTTTCCTACTACCACTTGCTCATCCTCACTCAACCCAGCCCACTCAATGCTACTTCTGCAGTAAGTGGAGCCAGAGCCACTTGTAGAGAAACTGCTCATTTTCTCTAGCATGTGGTGTGTGTGTCTGTGTGCAATTTTAATATATCCCTGGCATAGACCACAAAATGTCCTTGCCAGTCCTACTGGGAAAGTGGCCTTGGTCTCTATCGCCCTTGCCAAGGCAGTCTTAAATCTCTTTCGCGGAAGTAAGAGAGAAAAGGGGGTGGAGAACGCGGCTGCCTAGCAGCATCAGCTGAGAGGAAGCAGTTTGCACTTGGGCCACCTAGCCAGCTTCCCGCGCTACCTGGCCTGGCCAGACACCCTCAGCGTGGCGCAGCGGCCCAGGAAATCCAGTGTGAGCATGGAGCACAGGCCCTCTGTCAAGTCTAGCTCCCCTTCAGCCCGCGCACAGTCCTCGCCCGCACACACCTTTCCTTCTGCCTCTGACCCCGCTGTGCTACCTGAGGACTGAAAAAGAAGGAAGAAGGCCTCCCTGGTACTTCATCCTCTCCTCCCAGCCTCGCGGGGTCCAATCTCCTGCGAAAAGAGAAGACACTTCCTACACACACTCTTATCATCCCCTCACCCCCATCCCCACCTTGTGCGGCAACCAGGCCACCCCGGGGTGCTCGCGGACCCGGAGTGAGATGCTGGTGAGAAAAGCACTGGAGACACGCCGGGCGGGAAACAGCCCGGAGACACTCCTGAGCCAAGGAGAAGAGGAAGCACCGCACCGGAAGAATCTCGGTGCAAAAGCCCAGAACGCTGGCACCTCTTGGCCGAAAGCACACGGGCGCGCGTGGAGTACTCTGGGTCCGCCACCCCTTGGCCCGCCTCCCGGATGCTCGCGCGCCCCGAGCCTGGCTGCGCCCCCGCAGGGATGTCGGCGCACAGGGTGACGCGAGGCAGCTTCGAGGGATTTTTTTTGTCTATATAAGGGCTTGCTGGCAAACTCTTCTTTGGAGTGTCTGTCACAAGCGAGCCATTAATTTTTGCACACACGTGCAGTTCCCAGGGCAGCCCAGTGGCAGATGCACACTCGCCTTCCTCTCGGCAGGAGCCTCTCTCCTCCTCCCGGCCTCCCGGGGCGTACTTTACCTGCTCTCCCGCACAGGGTGGGCGCTGCAGCTCTTGGTTTCCCCTTGGCCGCAGCTGGTTCACCACGCTGTCACTGGGTGAATGGAATTATTTATTTATTTATGTCGCCTGACGTGTCCTCGCCCTCCACAGCTAGGAGGAGGAGGTGGCGGGCGGGGCTGCAAAGCGCCCTTTTGGGTGCCTGGGAGCGCCCGGGGCGTTGGGAGGGCGGGGCAGGGGAGGAGGCGGGGAGAGTGGTGGAGGCACACGAGGGCGAGCACCATCGGCTTCATGGGGGACAAACCACCGCCCAGAGATTCAAGGAAGCCTGAGCATGCTCCAAGAGTCAATGCTGTAGACACTTTATGGCTTGGGTCACTCCACTTCAGGTTTTAGTTTTGACCAAGAGAGAAAGCCAAATGTCTGGTAGAGAGAAAAGTTGCTCCAGATCAGTCCTAACAGACTTTATTCGAAATGCTTTGGCACTTAACCTAGGAGGCAGGTGTGCAGTACCACAAAGATACCCTAGGGAGTTGGACAACCTACGGGAGTGGAAAGCATGCAAAAGAAGAGGAGCCTGGCAGAGTTCAGGAAGACTAGGAGATTCTCTTTATAAGCATGGAGGGGAAGTGATGGGGTGTTTTTCAATTGAGTACATTTTTGTGGGGAGTGGGGATGGCACTGTTGGAGATTAGGCTCACCAACCAAATACCTCAAAGAGAAAAATTAAATCTACACGCGTGAGAGGAAGTGTTTAGAAAATAGCACAAGAATTTGAAAATGGATAAGAAATGAAAGTCATTTGTAAACAATTCCTTTCATTTTTAGTATTTCGAATTATTTCATTCTTCAAAGTAGGATTTATTTATTTGACAATGAATAGTGAGTGCTAAGGATAATGGTAATTCCACAGTCATTGATTTGGCTCCTTTTACCTTTATTATTTTTTTTCTCCTGTATCTAGAACATGTTTCTTGGGGAAATTGGAAAGAGGAAGGCCTGTAAATGAACATTTAGGTTCAGTTCCTTCAATGTCTTTAAGGTTGTATTATTACTTAGAGAAAAAGAAGCTGTCCAGAAGAATAAACGCGAGCTTGGATTTGAGAATTTATATTGCAGTTTTTCTGTCAATTTAACTGACCCTACCCCCATTTCTGCTTCTAAAAAGTGAAAAAGATAAAATGTTATGTTAATCCTTGGTAATATAACTTCCTAGAAGCTTTCCTTATTTATTCTGGAACTTAAATCATGTATAAAAAGCCAAGATAAGTTTGCTAAAATAGAACTTTGTAACCCGAAAGACCAAAAAAAATCGAAATGGTAATAATAGGAAAAAAAAAAACACACTTATTAAGTATATGGGGGTTCAGAACAAATCATCCTCAAAGTGTGCCTCTGTGGTATACAGGTCATTTTGAGGTAAAGGCAACTTTAGCAGCTGGCTCAAGAGAAACTTCTGCCCCTACTTTAGCTTCCTAAAAGGACTTGAATTAGGAGCCCTGCCCATAATTAGAGATTATCAGAGATAACCTATTTTGGCCTATCTATAGGGCAGGGATAAACTTTTATTTACTAAATATCTGCTCTTCTTATCAGCCTCCACTGACTCTTTGAAGCCCCTAGGGTACCTTACCTCATCCCTAGCTCAGGATGTTTTATATGCTTCAATCCTCCTTTCTGTCTCTGAACCTCTGGTGCATGTAGGGTCTCAGATACTCATGTATGTAAGATTCCCATACATATGTATTAAATTTAGTTATTTTCTCTTGTTAATCTGTCTCATGTCAATTTAATTATTAGGTCACCTGAAAAAAACCTTGAGGGCAGAGAAAAGTTTCTTCCTCCTCCAAGTGCTTATCATTGTCAGGCCCTCTTTAAGTACTTACATGGGTTATTTCAATTACTACAATAACTTTATTAGATTATTCATGTTTTACAAATTAAGTCACTTAGCTAAATTCACATTGCCTTACTTCTGCCATATCTTGTCTATAAACTTGGACAAAACTTGAAATTTAATTTCTGCAGCTAAAAAATAGAAATATCAACTTTTTATTGCTGTCATAAGATCTAGATGAGATGATATATGTTAAGTAGATGGTAGATAATATGAGATTGATGAATGGTGGCCATTATTAGTAACTTCAAAAGGTTTGGAAGACAGTTTTACAAAGAAAGGGGTAGTTTAGAAATTAAGTAACCAAGGCAGAAAATTCTAGGAAGGACTTTAGATTATTTTTAAAGCTAAAATGTATAAATTGACATTTGTATAAGATAGAATAGACATTTGATAATAATGGAATGTCTAGCAGTGACTATAATAAACACTTCATTTTAGTTATAAAAGAATGGTAAATTAGAAAAGAAACAACATTAAGACTTACATTTCAAGGTCATCTTCTTGAATGTTTGCTATTGACATTTTTCCTGTTCATTTATCATTTTTACTTCCTTTCAAAGAAGAAAGAAAAAGAAAGGCCATGTATTTCCTAAATTTTGACTCGATTCTCTTTTTCTTCTCTTTGACTTTTCTTTGTCTTGTATTTTTTACAGTTTCATGTTCTTGGCCTATTTAAGCCATTGCCAAACTCATAAACATTACTACCCATAGCATTGTATCATAACTGTAGCAAGTTTTCTTTTTAAGTCTTCTTTTTCCAACAGTTAAAACTCTGGATGCAATTTACCTCCTGCTCCAGTGTTAGTATTTGAGGATTCATTTCTAAATTGCCTTGTTGCTATGACAAGGCATGTTTTGTAAATATTTGGTTGGATTAGAAAGAAATCTGACTATGGCCATGCCACTCTGAACAAACCCGATCCACTCTGATCTCGGAAGCTAAGCAGGGTCCGGCCTGGTTAATACTTGGATGGGAGAATACCTAGGAAGACCAGGTGCTGTAGGTATAAAAAAATTTTAAAAATAAGGAATTGTAAACTGACAAGATCCTTGCAATCTGTGAGGTCAACTAAGAGTTGCCTCGCCTAAAAAAAAAAAAGAAAGAAAAAAAGAAAGGAATCTGAAAGGAAAATTAAATGAAAATAAACCCAATCTATGTATTCTATGACTTACAGTCTCAACACTGTTTAGATATCAAGAAAAAAAATGCAACTTAGGAAAAAAGCAACCAATATGATCAGAACTTGAACTTTGGTAAAATTTCTGCCTTGATTTCTATTCATGAGGTGAAATAACAATAGGAGAAGCAAAGAATAGCAATACATTCAATATTCTAGCAACTCGTGTTCCACAAATAAGTAAACTAGAATACAAACATAACATATAAACGAATAAAGCCCAAACATCTTGTACTATGTACCCCACAGCCTAGTATTCCAGGTTTTTTGGCCCTTCTTCAGTCCCCAGCCATGCCATATCTTCTCATGCTTTTCTAAATTTTCTTATTTCCTACCCACTTTTCCATATCAAATTTGCCTAAGCTTTTTTTTTTTTCCTTTAAGACCTAGCAACTATGTCATCACGTTTGTAGCATTTCAAGGATTTCTTCAATAAAAATTAATTTTGTCTTCCTCAGTACTCATTCCCATATTACTTGTTGTATGCCTCTTCCTGGGGCATTTTCTTTCTGCTTCACAATATGGCTATAATTGTGTGTGTGTGCATGTGTGCATGTGTGTGTGTGTCCAATTTTTAAGTCATTGGAGATTAGAGATGACATTTTATTCATCTCTGTAATTTTCCAGCATTCAGCACAAATTCTTGCAGATAGAAGGTAACCAATAATTTGTCAAATGGAGGAAAGAGATAATAGTGTGCCCCTAAAAACAGATTTGTAAGAGAGGTTGTTCGTGCTTATAATATCTGTGATCTGCATGACACTACCTTTCTCTGATTCTCTTACAGTTTTGGCGGGGGGAGGGGGGGTGGCATGTGACTAGTTCTAACTAATAGAGTATGAATGAAAGGGACATATGTCATTTCCGGGTCAAGAGAATTAAGAGCCATCATGCCTCCTTCCTCTACTCTAATAGCCTCATGTTTCAGATGGAGTAGCAACAAAATGGACTCACTAAATGATAAAGAAAGGCTGCTTGACTTGCACTGGACTTTCTGTGAGCAAGAAATCATTATTGCGTTAAGGCACTGAGTTTTCAGGCTTTATTTGTCAGGAGAATGTAACCTAGCTTATATAAATCATAATGGCATAAAGACCCAAATGAGACATTGAGTTTATGAGAATGCTATAATGTGTTCTTAAGTCAAGGCTAAAAATTTATATTCTCACCACCCAAAATTGATATACTACAGTCTTTTCATGGAAAGACTCTGTGAGACCAAAGAAAGTGTGCAAGTGTATTGGTGGAAGGTGGGGAGTGATAACTACACACGATAGATTGGTTTTAAAGAAGGACAAAAGACCCAATGTCCCAATATATTTCCCTTAGCCTGAGTGAAAACAAACATGCACCTGCCATCCAGGGGCAGTGTACTGTGTCTGAGATTATAGCTAGCTAGCACCTGTGAATATAACTGTTCTGACCTGGTTTCATAGAATGTACAAAATATGAAAGTCGTCTTTCCACTGTTTCTAGATTTATAAGTTAAGTACATCCATATAGGCTACTTTGGAAATATCTTCTGTGGAAGTATAGAGGTTTGGAACTAGTCACCCCCAAATGTGCCTCTGTGGTATGTGGGTCATTTGAGCTAAAGGCAACTTTAGCCATGGGCTCAAAAGAAATTTCTGACTCTCCCTTAACTACCTAGAACTTAAATTAAGGGTCTTGCCCGTAATAAGAGAGTATCAGAGATAACATCTTTTAACCTGTCTATAGGGCAGGATAAATTTCTATTCACTAAATATCTGTTCCTATTACCAGCCTGCAATGACCTTTTGAAGCCCCTGAGGCACCTTACCTCATCTCTAGCTCAGATGTCTTATATACCCATTTCCCCTTTCTGTCTCTGAACCTCTCCTGCATGTGAGGTCTCTGACTCTCTCATGCATGCAGAGTTCCCATACATATGCATGTACTAAATTTTGTTATTCTCTCTTACTAATCTATCTCATGTTTATTTGATTATTAGGCCAGTGTAAAGAACCTTGGAGGTAAAGGAAAATTTGTTCCTCCCATACAGTTGGTGCTGTGAGCAGAATAAACTCACTGGCTAAAACTCTACACTTTCCCACGAGGCTGCTGCCAATGAGGAGATCCTGGGGCGTCTGACACGGTCCTGCAGAAGGTGAGGGTTCTCACCATGTCAGCATCACTCTGTCTGCAGGATCCGGTAGAAGCAAGTGGTGAGTATCTTTTTCTCTATCCTACATTTAGATTGGCTGGAGAAAATATTTATGAAACTAGTATCTCAGGCTAGCAATTTTTGGTTATTTGATATGAGTACTTATAGGTTTAATTTTTCTCTCTCTGTTTTCTCTCTTTATATCTTGTTATATGTCCTGATAGCTTCCCTGTATGATTCGTGAGAATATTTTCTCTCTGGCTTCTATCGTCCAGAAGATGTCCTTGCCAAGGTGCACCTTGCTCTCTATCTGGCCATGAAAAGCTCTCAAGAGATTTTTCTGTGTCTATCCCATTCCTTTCAGAGATGGAAGGATAGTTATGTTCTGGTGGGCAGCCAAATCAGTTGTGGGTCCAAGCTTAGGGAATCTTAAGCCTTATCCTGTTAAAAGGGGGCAAAGCACGTGATTCCCTGTGTGTTGGAACAGTCGTTTAAAGTGTGGACAAAAAAAGAGAGCTGTAATAAATTATAAATTCCTAACTGAGCAAGTCATGGTGAGTGGTTATGCCTCAAACATAACTTTTTTAGTAAAAGGCTTATCTTTGCCTTAAGCAAGCCCTGTCCATTGTTTCTGTGCATCTAGATTAACAAACCTTTGAAATGCCCCCTTTCAGAACTCTTCTTCTAAAACAGACTACCCTCAAGAGAGAACATAATATTAATTATTCTGTAATCCAATCCCCTCCTTGCTTTTTTCTACCTTCATGCAATCTTCCCTAGTTCCCTCCTCAATTTCAAATGCATAAAAGAAACTGCAAAACTGTCATTCTCTGGAGCATTTGAGATCTTGCTCCCCAAAATTTGTCTTCAGTTTTGGCTCAAATAAACTTATATAATTTTTTCTATAGGTTTGGACATTCTTACATTAACAAAAGATGGGTCCCCCCATCTTCCTTAGGCTAATTCTGGGAGTTTCATCTTATGAGGGTTGCATCTTTTTTACTCGCCTTTGGGGTTCCCTCTTGCATCCATAGTATTGATTTGAGTAGCTATTAATCCTAATTGTCAAGGCCAGACAATCAATCTTTTTAATTGGAAAAACTTTTATATTGAAAAGAAAGATTTTTTTTTTTTTTGTACTTAGCTCTCATATTGTTATACTGGCTAGTCATTAAGATTCCCTTAAAAAGATGGAAGTACAGAAATTAGAAAAAAAGTCAAAATCTACTCAGATCCCTTCCTATTTACCTTTAGATATTGTAAAACTTAGGACACTAGAAATTCAACTGTCCTTTACATAAGAAAAAAATGGAAGAATAAAAATGGCAAAACTTACTTAAAGACAACTTAAAACGTCCTAAGAAATCTGTAAGGTAACTGTCAATTTGGAAGCTCCATAATAGTACTAGACAGGAATGTGAGCTAAATTGCATTTATGGCTAGGGTCCCACTGTTAGTTAGCCAGGCATGAGTGACCAGAGTGAAGGCTCAGTTCTGTAACCATAGAAACCTCCCTTGAAGACCTTCCTTAAGGACTCCCTAGAAACACCTCCCTTTTAGGGTTATAAATTACCCCAAATCCTAAGGTACAAAGGCCATAAAAGCTTCTGACTAAACTTGCCACAAATGTGTGCGCAGAAAGTACTACACCAACCTGCCCACAACCTCAGCCTCATTATACCATCGTTATAATATCTTGCCTATGCCTGGAAGTTCATTAATCTAATTATAACAGACTGAATTCTGGGTAAGCACATGCACAGTAGGCAAAGTGTTATATAGCAACTGTCAGTCAAGGTGACTTCACATGCTGATCATCTAGTACCGCTCTAGTACCCTCTCGTCATAGCCCAATATAAACAAACCTTTCCACATTTGTGTGGTTACAGCTCTCTTCACTGAAAACCTGCTTCTCCCTGGAGCATACTCTATTATCTTTTCACTTCCCAAATTCCACAGGGATACAGCCTTCCTTAGCATGGCCCGTCTTCCTCTAAAATATACTTTCAATAAAGCTTATTTTTTCCAAATCTCACTGATTTGTAATTCTTTACTGCATCAGCAGAGAAGAACTGAGGACCCCCACCATGCCTCTGGGGCAACACTGGATTTCACATCAACCCAGCATTAACACTACCAAACTGCTGTCAGCTCTCATGTAAAATATAAAGTTATTGCCTTTCAGATGCCACTGCCCCGGGGCCACCCGCACCCAGCCATGGTCATCTCCACTTTTGAGGGCAAGTCTTTGAGCCGTATCTCCTTTGAGCTGTTTGCAGACAAAGTTCCAAAGATAGCAGAAAATTTTCATGCTCTGAGCACTGAGGAAAAAGGATTTGGGCACAAGGGTACCCGATTCCAGAGAATCATTCCAGGATTTATATGCCAGGGTGGTGACTTAACATGTCATAATAGCATGGGCAACAAGTACATCTATGAAGAAAAATTTGATGATGAGAATTTCATCCTGAAGCATGTGGGACCTGGAATCTTGTCCATGGCAAATACCTGGACCCAACACAAATGGTTCACAGTATTTCATCTACACTGCCAAGACTGAGTGATTAGATGGCAAGTATGTGGTCTTTGCCAAAGTGAAAGACGGCATAAATATTGTGAAAGCCATGGAATGCTTTGGGTCCAGGAATGGCAAGACCAGCAAGAAGATCACCATTGGTAACTATGGACTACTCTAATAAATTTGCCTTGTTTTATCTTAACCACCAGACCATTTCTTCTGTAGGGATCCCCATCTGCTTGGAACACCCTATGATTTTTGTGCTCTCACTACAGTTCTTTAGGTTCCAAATATTTTTTGTCTCCTCACAACCAAGTTTAGCTGGATTGCAGAGTTAAGTTTATGATTATGAAATAAAAGCTAAACGACAATGACAACAAAGAAAAAAATATATAAATTTACAATTGCTATTATGAAGAATGTTCAAATTAGAAAAAAATGGGCTAAATAAAATGGACATTGATGGGGTTAAATAAAGGTTTTAGTACAGTACTATCAAAGGCTGAGTGGGGCTATGGAGAAGAGAGAAAGTTTCTTCTACCCCCAAGGTTTTATCAGCTGGTTTAATAATCAAATAGATATAAGATAGATTAGCAAGAGAAAACAACCAAATTTAATAAATACATGTGGGAACCCCACATAAATGAGAGAGTCAGAGACCCCATGTGCACAGAGAGGTTTAGAGACAGAGAGAGAAAATGGATACATAAGAAATTCTTAGCTAGGGATGAAGTAATGTACCTTAGGGGTGCATTACTTCAAAGAAATGTATCATGCCCTATAGATAGACCAAAAGAATTTATATCCGGTAGTCTCTTATCATGGTGAGATAGCTGAAGGGATGCCAGACGGCTAGGAAGAACTATAGATAAGCTGACCACAAGAATGCCACCACCTCATCAACCCTTACACAAAAATGCAGAAATATCTGATAATTATCTCCCTTCTAACCATTTACTTCCACACAGATATGGAATCACTATTCCCTAAGTGCAGTTAATCAAGTTAATCAAGGTTTGACTACTCTACAACTTTGCTGGGATGGTAATAATGAGCAGTCCACCATCTTTCCCCATAGCTCAGGCACTAACATGGTTACCAGGCAACATAACCAGTAAAGAAAGCAGCCCCCTTTTCAAAAGGACAGCCTTTTCACACAGGCTGTCTCTGTTTCCCAGCTCATAAAAGCTAACAAAGCCAGCCAGCCTCTGAGTCAGTTCAGAGGACCTTCCTTTCTTCTGTGATGTCTCCCTTGTGCTGGAGCATAAGCTTAATAAAACTGTTCCAGGGTTTCCTCTTGATTTCTCTCTTGGGGAACCCAAGATCCCCAGTGCTGCTAACAAAGGACAAGGCCCATAATTCAAGTTCTTCTAGGAAGTTAAGACAGAGGTTTCTCTTGAGCCGGTGGCTAAAGTTGCCTTTAGTTCAAAAGACCTGCATACCACAGAGGGACATCTTGGGGTGATTAGTTTTAAACCTCTACTGCCAAATCAACCCCTTCATTGTCCCCCAACATTAAAGGACCTCTAATAAGTCTGCTCTATTTACCCCAGCCTGAATAAACTTAATACACAGAAAAGAAGCAATTACAATGAAACCTGAAAGCAATTATAATTGCATCTCTTTTACCTGATTGTATTATGGAAATAGACATTTTGTTTCACTGGGGAATGAGGACATAAAGGTTGTCAGTTCTTTTGGCTATCAAAGAGAAAGACTCTAGAAGGTAATAAACTTTGCACTCTCTTGGGTCTGTGGAATTGTTTAATACCTCCAGAAATATTTATTGCTTGTCCCAGCTGAAACCTGACAAGATATTTGAAAGGATATAATGACTTTCTGATCCAAAATTTGGCCAAATTGCACGCTAATGTCAGAGTCTAATAAAGAATGTACCCAGAGGAAAATATTTCGACAATGCATGAATAGATTTCTCAGTCCTTTGCCACCATTTAGGCAGCAACTCAATTATTGAGGTATTAAAAACAGCTGTCTTTGTTTTATAAATATAGTCTTTACAAGATGAGTGGTGTGACTTCAGAAACAATTCAAAGCCCACCAATTCCTTTTACTGTCCCAGAAACTTCTCTATTTATCTCAAGAGGCTTATAACTATTGGCTTTAAGGGGAGCTTGCATTCTTATCCCTGCACCTTTGAAATATAAATACCTGGTATTCTCCAAGAACTCTTAACTGGGCCATCTTTTAAAATTCAAGTTTCATAGAGCTGATTCTTATTTTAAAAAAACAAACAAACAAACAAACTCAGCCATCTGAGCAGATCAGTTTAATTTATTCCAACTGGTAATATATTGCCCCTTCCTAACTACCTAGAAGAACTTGAATTAGGGGTCTTGCCTATAATAAGAAGTTAGCAGAGATAACCTCTTTTGACCTATCTGTAGGGCTAGGAAAATTTCTATTTACTAAAATCTGCTCATCTTATCAGCCTCAAGACACCTTACTTCATCCTTAACTCATGATGTCTTATATACCCATTTCCCTTTCTGTCTCTGAACCTCTTGTTACATGGGTTTTCTGTCTCTCTCTCGTATGCAGGTGTGGATGAAAAAGTGATTCTATGGAAAGTAACCTCACAGGGTGAACTGATTGTAAACTCCTGAATGGGCAGGTCATGGCAGATAGTCATACCAAGCATGTAACTTGTTTAGTAAAAGGTTTATCTTTGCCTTAAGCAAGCCCTGTCTATTGTTTCTGTGAATTAACATGCCTTTGCAATAACAGTAACCACCTTAAGAAAGCACATAATCTTAACTATTTTGTAGTCCAATCCCCACCCTACTTTCTCCCACCCTCATGTAATCTTCCTTAGTTTCCCTTTAATTTCAAATACATAAAAGAAACTGTACTATTATTCTCCAGAGCATTTGTGATTTCACTCCCTGGCAATTGTCATCGGTTTGGGCTCAAATTAACTCTTACAAAAATTTTCTAAGGCTTCTGGTCAACATGGCAGAGTACGTGAATGCTGTGCTTAACTCCTTTCACAACCAAATCAAAATTACAACTAAACTACAGAATAACCATCATTGGGAGTCACTTGAAATCTAGCTGAACATAAGTCCTATGAATGGGGACACACAGAAGAGGCCACCTGAGACTGATAGGAGGGGCGGAGATGTGAAACAGGCTAGTTCCGCACCTGCATGTAACGGTTGAGAATCAGGAGAAATATTCCAACTGTGGAGGTCCCCCTGGAAGAATGAGGAGTCCCAGCCCCACCCTGGGCTCTGCAGCCCAGGGTTCCAGTGCTGGGAAGAGAAATCCCCACAACTTCTGGCTGTGAAAACCAGCGGAGATTGTGGCTAAGTGAGAAGAAGGGCTGAGGAAGTCGTAGACTTTCCTCTTAAGGGGCTTGCGCATGAACTTACTTGGTGAGGGACTCACTCGCTCTGAGCTCCAGCGCGGAGGCAGCAGCTCAAAAAATGCCGGGGACATAAAATGAGGAAGTGAGTTTTCTGGCTTCAGGATGTGGGCTGGAGGGCCAGCTTTCCTCCAGACAGAAGTGCTGGCAGAGGGCATTGTTCCTTTGTTGAGTCCTCTCTCACCTGGCTTGCAGACTCAGGTGGGCACCATATCTGAATTTCTATCAGCTTAGCTAACATTGGTCACCCCACCCTGGTGATTCTCTGAGACCTCGCCCCTCCCAACATGTAGGCCCACCCAATCTCCTTCCAGTGGATTTTCCATACAAATTGCCTGTCTTGGCTCATGCTGTGGACTTTCCTAAAATCTCCCAATGGCTCACCAAACCTAAACAAGCAACATCTGGCTTCAGTATGCCCTGTGCCTCTATCTAAGTAGTTCCAAGCCCAGATCTGGGGAAAGTCAGCCTCGGTTTGCAGCTTGGCCTCTCAAGGCACTCCCAAGCCCCATGTGGATGGCAACCATCTGCAGATTTCTTGGTGGCTAATGCCGGGCAGCCCCAGGCAGGACACAGGCTGTAGCTGAACTTGGCCTGCATCAGGGCTCCTCCCAGGAGGCCCCAGCCTGCGTGCCCAGTGGTCAGCTTCAGTTTGAACTTGAGCACCACCCAGGATCACATCTGAGGATGACACATACAAAGGGCAGACAGGGCAGGCAGTAGAGCCCTACTAAAGTGAATCCTGCTCTGTAGGGTCAGCCCCTGCACAACAGCTTCTCCATTGGTCACAGCCAGTCAACACAACCAATCAGCCAGAGGGCCATTCCCTCTCACTGATGAGCAAACAGCAAATGAGTCTCAACTACAACAGAAGAACACACACAGTCCATATAAGGGACATACCTGGAGCACATGGCTCAGGTGGCCAGGGAAGACTGTGCTATTGGAACACACAGCACACTATATAAGACCACTCTACTAAGACTGGAAGACATAACAGCCCTACCTATGCATAGAAACAATCACAAGTATGTGGCCAAAAATAAAAGACAAAGAAACACATCCCAAATGAAAGAACAGTACAGAGCTCTAGAAAAAGAACTAAACAGAATGAAGACAAGCAATCTACCAGATGCAGAATTTAAATACTGGTTATAAGGATGCTCAATGAATTTAAGGGAAGAGTAGATGAACTCAAAACTTTAACAAAGAGACAGAAAACAAAAATAGAGCTAGAAAACATAAACAAGAACCAGTCAGAAATAAAAAAATAACTGAAATAAAGAATACCTTAGGAGGAATTAACTGTAGTTTAGATGAAGCAGAGGATTGAAGTGGTAATTTAAGAGAAACACCCAATCAGAATAGCAATTAGAAAAAAGAATCTAAAATAATGAGAATAGTTTAAGAGGTCTCTGGGACGACATCGAGCATATCAACATTTGCATCATAGGGGTACCAGAAGGAAAAGAAAGAAAGTAAGGAATTGAAAACCTATTTCAAGAAGTAATGATGGAAACATTTTCTAACTTGGTGAAGGAAATAGATATATAAGCCCTAGAAGTGCAGAGAGTTCCAAAAAACATAAACCGAAAGAGGCCCACACCAAGACACATCATAATCAAAATGCCAAAGGTTAAAGGCAAAGAGAGAATCTTAAAAGCAGCAAGAGAAAAGCAGTTAGTCACCTACAAGGGAGGTCCCATGAGTCTGTCAGCTGATTTCTAAACAGAAACTTTTCAGGCCAGAGGAATTGGCACGAAATATTCAAAGTGATGAAAAGAAAGAACTTACAATCAAGATTACCCTACTCAGTGAAGCTATCATATAAAATAGGAGGACAGATAAAGAGCTTCCCAGACAAGAAAAAGTTAAAGGAGTTTATTATCACCAAGCCAGTATTACAGAAAATGTTAGAAGGACTTCTTTAAGAAGAAGAAGAAAAAAAAGATCTAAAATATAAATTGAAAAATGGCAATAATTCATGTCTAGCAATAATTACTTTAAATGTAAATGAATTAAATGCTCTAATCAAAAGATTGGATGGCTGAATGGATAAAAAAGTAAGACCCTTACATATGCTGCCTACAAGATATTCATTTCAGATTGAAAGACATACAGACTGAAAGTAAAGGGATTAAAAAAAGATGTTTTATAAAAACGTAAACAAAAAAAAAAGCTAGGGTAGCAATACTTACACCAGACAAAATAGACTTTAAGCAAAGGCAATAACAAGAAACAAAGAAGGATTCAGTAATCCCACTTCTAGGTATTTATCTGAAGAAATCCAAAACAGTACTTTGAAGGCACATGTGAATCCCTATGTTTTCTGCAGCATTATTTACAGTAGCTAAGATATGATGGCATCCTGGGTGTCCATCAATGGATGAATGAATGAAGAAGAGGTAGTATATATACACAATGGAATATTACTCAGCCATAAAAAGAATGAAATCTTGGCATCTGCAACAATAAAGATAGTCCTAAAGGTTATTGCGCTAAGTGGAGTAAGAGAAAGACAAATGTCACATGTAGAAATGTTACAGTGGAGTAAGAGAAAGACAAATGTCACATGTAGAATCTAGAGAACACGATAAATAAACAAACAGCATAAACGAGCTCATAGATACAGAGAGCATTTCGATGGTTGTCAGATTCGGGGTTGGAGGGATGGGTGAAGAGGCAAGAGGTTTATGAGGTACAAATTGGTAGTTACAAAATAGTCATGAGGATGTAGAATATAGCATGGGAAATATAGTCAGTAGTATTATAATAACTATGTAGGGTGTCAGATGGTACTGTATTTATCAGGGTGATTACTTCATAAGTTATATAAATGTCTAATCGCTGTGGTGTACACCCGAAACTAATATAATGTTGTAAGTCAACTATAATTGAAATAAATAAAAAAATACTCTTTTAAGTATAATACTGTATTGTTAATTATAGGTACTCTGTTGTATAGCAGACCTCTAGAACTTTTTCATCTGGCATAACTAAAACTTCATACCAATAGAGTGGATCATGTTAAGTGCTCTTACCATAAAACAAACAAACAAAAAAACAAAAAATCCATATGGAAACAAGAAAACTTTGGGAGATATTGGATACATCTATTCCCTTGATTTTGGTTGAAGGTATCGTGGGTGTTTGCATGTATTTAAAATCATCGAAATGTCAACATTATATGTGTGCAGTTCTTTGTATAATGGTTATACTTAATAAAGCTGTTAGATTTTTCTAAAAATAAAAACGTTTTAAAAATTAAAAAACTTATCTACAGGTTTTAACATTTCTTATGTTGTCACAGGATTTCTGTACACATGTATGTATTAAATTTAGTTATTCTCTCTTGATAGTGTATCATGCCTATTTGATTATTAAACCGGCCAAAGAATCTTGAGGGTAGAGGAAAGTTTCTTCCTCTCTCACAGAAGTCTCCCATAGAATAGTGAAGAATGCGAATCTAGTTTCATTTTATAAAAAATAAAAAAGAGAAAAAAAATCATGTTGAACATTGCTGTATGGTGTGCTTTTCAATAACTATACACTATCCTAGAAAGGTCTTTTATCAAAATAAATAGGTTTGGGGGCTTCAAAAGTTTCTCATGGATTCTACATTTAAACTCCTATCCATTAATATTTTCTAAATTTACGGTTTATTTAATACTATTATTAAAGAGATGCTTTATAAAATGCAACCATAAAATTGTCTGCTTGACTTGTAACTTTTGTGTAACTGTCCACGTGCCTGGAATGACCTTGAAAAGATAATCATTGTTTCCATTTCCATAATGCCTCGGAGGTCACACGAGAGTTTCATGCTAATATACTCTCAACTACTTGCTTTTCTGTAGTTAGGTATGCAACTGCCTTTACTTTGTTCCTTTGCCTACATTTAAGGTCATGCTGTCATTTTGTTTTCTATTTGGGAGCTCTTTTGGGGCTGTTTGCCAGAAATTTACTCAAACTGTATATTTTTTGTGTGCTATTTTGATGTACAATGCTGACTTCTTAATGTTGGTTAATTTTTTTTAGGGGTTCATTGGTTATCATCTTGAATTGTCACATGTTATAATTTTTTCCCCAAAACTAATCTGTAGGAGATCTGTGACGTGAAATGTGATGTAGGTTTCAAATCCATATGTTAGGATGGAATGTGCTCCTTCTCTTTACCCCTGTGATTTGGGCTGGAGCCTAGCAATGCAGATGGTCATATAAGGTTTATTGATTTTGTGTTTTTTGTCCTTGATCCACCAGAATTTCATTTCTCAATACACATCCAGAGTCATGGAATCCAATTGTCAACGTAAGAAATATCCAAACCTGTAGAGAATTTTTATTAGAGTTTATCTGAGCCAAACTGATGACATCTGCCAGAGAGCAAGAACGTAAATGCTCCAGAGAATAAAAGTTTTGCAGCTTCTTTTATACATTCAAGATTGAGGAAGGAATATAAGGAAGATTACACAGAGATGGGAAAAAACAAGGTAGAACTGAATTTTAAGATAGTTAAGATTATGCGCTTTCTTGAGGGTCATTAAAGCTCATTTCAAAAGTATGCTAACCCAGATGCACAGAAACAACGAACAGGATCTGCTTAAGGCAAAGATGAAACTTTCACTAAAATATTATATGCCTGCGGCATGACCATTCGCCACGACCTGCCCATTTAGGAATTTATGATCTGATCACCCCGTGAAGTTATTTTTCATAGAACCTCTTCTTTTTCATCCACACAATCATGGCTTTGAAATATTTATCTTCATGAGTTTTATTCATTCAACATATTTATTAAGCAACTATTACATGCCAGGAAGTGTGATAAACTTTTTAGATGTAAGTAGTGGTTCTCTCAAGAAGACTAGACACTATTTCTTTAATTTTCAGACTAATTATGATCCTAATGATATGATTACACCCACTCTATATTATGTTTGTATATATATACACAGCAGAGTATAAGTATCAAAGTATTAAGTTTCTGTTTTTTTTAATTTAAAAAATTTTTTCAATTACAGTTGACATTTAGAATTATATTTGTTTCGGTTGTACAGTATAGTGGTTAGACATTTATATAACTTACAAATGTATTCCCTCCAATGAGACTAGTACCTTCCTGACATCAAACATAGATATTACAGTATTATTGACTATATTCCTTATGCTGTACTTCACATTCCCATGACCCTGTTGTAACTGCCAATTTGTACTTCTTAATCCCCTCAGCTTTTTCACCCAGCCCCCTAACTCTCTCGAATCTGGTAACCATCAGTTTGTTGTCTATGAGTTTGTTTCTGATATTAGGTTTCTTGAATGATATTCTTTGTAAGTTTTTTCAATCTAAACTGGAATAGACCGTCTTCGTTATTGAGCTAAAGAAACATGTTTCAAAAAAGACATGTAGAGTTATTCCTCAGTAGCCTTTATAAAAAAGAATAAGCTTTCTTTCATGATGCCAAACACTCTAACAGAAATTGTGAATTTCTTTGTCAATATACCTACTTTATTTTATTTATTTATTGTTTTTTATTGTTTTTTTTTATTTTTGTCTAACTTTATTTTAAATGGACTTTATTGACCTATAACTTACATACCTTAAAATGCGTGCATTTTAAATGTACTGTTTAATGAGTTTTGATAAATTTATATACCCAATTAATTGCTACTCCCATCAAAATATAGAGTATTTCTATTATCCTAGAAAGTTCCCTATGCCAGTTTTATTCAACCCTCCCCATACTCCAGGCAATCACTAATCTGGTCTTTATCATTACAGACTACTGTAAAATATATAAAATAAATGATGGAATATATACTCTTTTGTAATTGGTTTCTTTTACTTTGTATATTTATCTTTAATTCATCCATGTAGCTGTGTGTATGTATCAGCGGTTTGTTCCTTTCATTACAGGGTAGTATTCAATTGTGTGGAAATGCCACAGATTCTTTGTCAATTTACATGTTGATATATACTCAGATTATTTTTATTATTCGCTTCTATGAATATTTAAATACAAATATCTCTGTGGACATGAGCTTTCATATCAAGTTTGACTTTTGTACATAAAATAAAAACCATGTTAAAAAAAGCAATGAAATGTTTGAAAGGAGTATTTTAGATATTAGGCATCTGAATAACTGGTTATAGGCCTAGTTGGGCATTTTACTAAAGCATTACTTTGGCAAAGACGCAAATACATTTAAACTGTGCTTTCTTCATAAGTAATAAAAGCTTGATTTGGTTATAAAGAAGGATTAACCAGATGATATAAATGGAATTGTTTTCTCAATTGTAAAGCTTAACAGAAATTAAGCTCATTTGACATAATTTTAATGAAAAAGGACAATGTAAAATTAATTAAGATTTGATATTTAAGTTTATCTCCTTAATGATTTTTGGACTATTTTGGAATAAATTGGACTACTGTAAAATCTAGAAGTAGCTTTATACAGAAAAATTAAGCACTTCAATGGCATCT
This sequence comes from Pteropus medius, assembly GCF_902729225.1. Classification (NCBI taxonomy): domain Eukaryota; kingdom Metazoa; phylum Chordata; class Mammalia; order Chiroptera; family Pteropodidae; genus Pteropus; species Pteropus medius. The sequence continues at coordinate 3,051,085 of NW_024342474.1, read as the reverse complement.
TACCTTAAATGAATTCCTCTTCAGTTAAGATTGCACATTCATCTCTGATTAATAAGAAGAAGCATTCATCACATGGGAGCTACAGACCCTACCCTAGAGTAATACATAAAAATATATTTTTCTTCTGTCATTCAACTAAATTCTAACTTGAGAATAAAATTCTTCCTTATAACTATTCTAGAGAGAATTTTATCTCTTTTCTACTCTAGGGATCTTTAAAAATTTTCCCGCTTCTTATTTGAGAGTTTTTCCTACTTCCTTTCTGTTTCATTTACTATTTTTATGTAAACGTTTAAAAATTGTGGTATCAATCAATAACAAATTCATTATACTCATTGATTCTGTTTTCAAAACAGAGATGGCTTGTATCTATTCCATAATGTCTGGAGCTTCAACCGGAAAGACTGGAACATAGGGTCTTAATATCATTTTGGTGCTTTTTTAATCACATGCCTGCTTCCTGGACTAAAATGACTGAAAGGCTGGGCTTACCTGGGTTTTCTTACTGAAACATGGCTTCTCCTTATGGTCTGTGATTCTTATAGCACAGCCTACAAGGGGCTACCCTTTCCAAAAACCAGATGTATATTCACCTCCACTCAGAAGTTATTCAGCGTCTCTGCCAGTGTATTCTAGTGGTAATTAGTGGATCATAAGTCAGTATTAGTTTTCTATTGCTGCTGTAACAAATTTATGGTGGTCTAAAACAACACAAATTTATGAATTCGCAATTCAGTAAATCATAAGCCTGAATGCTTTTGACTGGTTCCTTTACTCTGGGTCTCACAATCCTGGGGAAAATTTGTTTCTAAGCTCATTCAGGTTGCTTGCTGAATTCAATCCCTTGCAGTTGTAGGACCGAGGTCCGCAATTCCTTGGTGGCTTTCATATCACCTCTATTCCTCATCACATTGCCCCTCCATCTTCAAAAAGTAACAGTTCCTGGAGCCTTCTCATGCTTCGAATCTCTCTGACTTTCCCTTCATTGCATCTCTTCTTCTGCCTCCGGGTGGATGAAGTTCTCGGCTTTTAAGGGTTCATGTGATTAGATTGGGCCCATATGAATAATCTCCCTATTTTAAGGCTCATACTCTTCTTCCATCTCCCTTAGAGGGAGAATAGTAAGAATACATTTTAGGCAAGCATGTGGAATGGGAGATATTGTAGCCATTTCGGGAAAACACAATGTGCCACACTTTCTTCCTTAGCTTCAATTGGAAACCAGTAGAAGAATACTGTTAGAAAATTCCTAAACAGGAAATGGATCTGCTTATAGATTTCCTTGAGAAAATTAGGTCTGATATACAGGAAAAGAGCCAGGTGGTTTCTTGTTTATTTCTTGATTTTTTTTGTTGTTGTTGTTTTATCTCCTGCCTTTGAAAACTTTATACCGTGTAGTAGACACCATTGTGTTTCTTAGATTCTGGATGCAGCCCAAGTGCAAAGAGTGTGGTTAGCGGGCGGCCTCCACATGTCAATGACTTCAAGTTTTGCCTTAGCTGCCGGAAGTCATATTTTCTGATGTCACCTCCTTTTTTGGATGGCCTGCATCTGGTGACTGATTGTGGCAGATGTATAAAAACCCAATTATTTTGGCCACACACACATACACACACATTGGAATTGAGTCCAGAAGCCCAAAAGAACAGTGCTTTCTCAAGATACAGGATTTAACACACTGACTCCACCAGGAGAGGGTGTGAACCCTCTACTGGAAAGGCTTTTAGATTTAAGCCAGATTTTAGAATCGAAACACTTTGATTGCAAAAGTGGCTGGTTCCTAAGAGAAACAATCCTGCACTGCCATGAAAATTATACTTGAATGAGTTCCCTGGTCTTTCCTCAAAGGAATCTATAGCCATTTCATTGAGAAAGTGGGGAACTCAGATATTATGAGGATGGAAGAACAGAATGTATGAATGAACATTAACACTGAAAGACCCAGACTATCCTCATGCCCCTTCTTAGTGTTTAGGCACATGAGCTCCAGATAATAAATGGAATACCGACAAACTCCCGCTTACAGGAGTTCCCTGTGACAGTGGGCTCATTCAGTGGTCATTTGCCATCTAGGATTGAAACACTGGATACTTGGAGCAACTCCTACATTGCATTCTTGGTCTTTGAGGTAAAAGTTATTATATTGGGAAGGCCAAGTGCTGGACCTAGAAACTGATTGATTGGGTATATAAATTTATTTCTATGCCATTAAGAAAAGATGATGAAAATCAGTTTAAATTCATATGGAATGCACAACAATAATCTAAGGCTTTGTTAACTCTCCCGCCCTCTCTCATAATACAGTATGAAGAGATCTGACCATCTGGACATCCCACAGAACATCATTTTGGTCCATTACATTGATAGCATTATATTTATCAGGCTGAATAGGTAAGAAATGGCAAGCATACCAGATTTCTTGGCAAAATGCATCATTCCAGTGAGTGGGAAATAAACACAGTGATGTTCAGGAAACTTCCTCTTCTGTAAAACTTATAAGAGTCTAATGTTCCAAAGTGTGCTGGGATATCCTGTTAAAAGTCAAGATAAATTATTATATTTTGCACCTCCCAATATGAAAAGAGAAGCATGCCATCTGTTTGCCTCTTGTTTTTGGAAGCAGCATATTTTATATCTATGGATACTGCTCTGGCCTCAGAGACTGAGAGATCGAAAAGCTGCTGTCTTTGAGTGGGATCCAGAGGAAGAAAGTTCCTTGTTTTTAAGAAACATAGTTCATTACGCTCTATTGCGTTGGTGGTATTAGTGGTGGGAAAAATATCATATGAAGTTTTTGGTAATCCCCAGTGATACAGTCCCATTTAAGATCCTTGGAGTTCTGGAGCAAGATCATGCCATCTGCACATAAATACAGTGACCACGAGGCAGAAAATGAGACTTTGTGCTTCTGCCCTCACAATGCTGGGCTCTACAGTGTTTGAGGTCTTGATCCACACAAAGGACACACTTTTTCCAAAGGCCACAGCAAGGTGTCCACTGAATAATAACCCGTGGCTGTTGCTTGGCCACTTTGGACTCCTAATGTCCAAGGACCAACAGGAAAGAACCGGAATCTCTTTCCTGGCAGGAGAAATTAATTCTGATCATTAGCGGGAAATGGGGCTATTGTCACATCATGGAATAGAAAGGAATACATGTGAAATTCAGGTGATTCACATAAGCATCTATTGATAATCCCTTATCTAATTATGATATAAATAGGTACATCAACCCCAGGCTGAGAAGGGCATGATGACCAGGGACTCAGACTCATTGGCAATGAGAGTCTGGTTCACATCACCAGATAAGTCATTGATGTTAGCAGAGAGGTAGCTGGGTGTGAAGGAAACCTAGAATGTATAGTGGGGAAGGGAGAAGATCACAACTGAGTATCAATGTTGGCTCCAAGCATGATTGTTATGACAGGAGCTGTCATTTGTCTTACTAACCTCTCACTTCTAAGAATCTCCTCTGGAAGAGAGGCCCACAAAAATGCTGCTCTACTGCGAGTTACTTCTGGAACCATACATGGAGAAGCAGATGCCAGTGGTACAAAAGGTGAACTGTGATAGATATAAAAATGTACCATCCAGATGCCCTTCAAAGACTGACTATTGCAGGAAGTGTCATCAGCAGACAGCCTCCAGTGTCACTCCTTCGGAATTGGCCTGACCTACAAACTGCTTCACCCACACTGGTAACTGAGCAAGTCAGGGATGGAAGGCCTGGCCATTTTAGCCCACCACTGGGCACTTTAGGTGACTTGGGCTTGATTTACCTGTCTGTTTACTGTCTCAACTGGTTAAGGGAAGATCAACAGATACCGTGGAGATCACCTGATTTCTCTTTGGAGCTCTATGCTGAATTGGCTAAGGCTTTGTTGGGTTTACATTACAGCTGGATTTCTTCCTCTGCCTAATCTTGCTTATTCCCCCTTCACTCCTCTAATAAACACCTTGCCCACTAAATGCAGTGTCATTGTTTGCTTCTAGAGAACCTAACTTGTAACATACCAGTTTAAAAATGCAAACCAGACACTGTCTCTTTCTGCCTTCAGGGTCCACATTCATAAAACAAAACTATGTGTTAATTCCTGCTCGTAAAGAATACACAGTATCATTAAACCAGCAATAAAACAAAACAAGTTAATATGCAATTTCCCATTCCTTTCCTCTTTAAACTCTGGTCATCTCTTAAACCACATACTGTAATTTAAAATAGTGGATTAAATCATTCACATGTGGAGGTTTTTTTGCCTTTTTTTTTTTACTTCTATTAGCAAGCCCACCTTTCCAAGTGATTCATGGTCTTAATATTTTTTATTCAGGTTTAATGAGGTATAATTTACCCCCAGGAAAATTTACTCTTTTTAAGTAAATAGTCATATGAATTTTGGCAAATGCATACAGTTTTGTAACTCCCACCAGAATCAAGTAGTTAATCTATACCCTTCACTCCTAGCCCTAGGCAAACACTGATTTAGCTTTTTGTTATATACTGTTTTAACTTGTTCTTTTTTTTTAAGCTGATTTTTTTCCCTTTCTCTTGACATTTTATCCTCTTTCACAATCTTGCCTGGTGTTTTTAGCCTGACTCTAATTTAGTGACATCAGGCAGCCCCTCAGGAAATGGCTCCCTTGCTTCTTCTGGAACATTTTATATTCACCTGAAGAGAATTTCCACAGCTGCGTGACATGATGTGTTAATCCACCTTCCATATTACCTGGCTCTGGGGCTTTACCTTCTGCCTCTTCCCATCAGTCAAGCTAGCTCCTTCTTTCTCAGAGTTCATTGCTTTAAAGTTCTCACAGATTCCCCACTTGAACTGAATAATCACATAGAGAGCTCCAGGACTCATGAAATCAAATGAATTTATGTTTCAACTCTAGTAACTCTGAGTATATCACCTACTTTCTCCCTATAAGTTTTAGATTTAAATAGCTTATTGCTTCATTAAATTCTAAGTTCATTTAATGGGAAATACCTTTACTGCTAGAAATTGATCTAAAAAATTATAAAGAATAAGAAGTTTATTTTTAGATGAGAGAAACTAATCCTAATTCAAGACTTTATCAGCCTACACCTGGAAGATTAAAATACTCTTCTAAATGATTTCCTACCTCTAATCTTATTCTACCTTTAGCATTTCATTCTTTGCAAGTATTATCTTTCTTCCTGTTAAAATCTTCCAATAAAAGTGAAGAATTATTAGAAAATGAAAGCTAAAGAGAACCATGTATGCAATGTGTGGCATCTAAAATAGTATGCAGAATCATTTAAAATAATGCCTCTGTTTCCCGCCCAATTAATATAATAGCTTTTATTTTGCAAAACCTCTTCAAGAAAGAAATATAGACATTATAATATTTGCATTTCCACTATAGCAATAATTTGCAGTTCATGTAATGTTTTCCCATTCAGCCAGAAGTAAGTATAATAAGAGAATGTGATTTGGAATTTAGGGGAATCATATGTTCTTGTACCTTTCCATAGTTGGAGAAAAGAAATACAGGTATGCAATATTATTTGCTCTTGTGGGTGAAAAAGGGGTTCTATGAAAAGAAAACCTCACGAGGTAATCTGATCATAAATTCCAAACTGGGCAGGTCCTGGTGGGTCCTCACGCCCCAGGCATATGACTTCTTTAGTTAAACGCTTATTTTTGCCTTGAGCAAGCCCTGTCCATTGTTTCTGTGCATCTAGGTTAACAAACCTTTGAAATGCTGATGCTTCCTTCTAAAACTGACCACTCTCAAGAGAACACATAATATTAACTATCTTGTAATCCAATCCCCTCCTTGCTGTTACTACCTTTATGTAATCTTCCTTATATTCCCTCCTTAATTTCAGATGGATAAAAGAAACTGCAAAACGGTCATTCTCCAGAGCATTTGAGATCTTCCTCCCTGGCGTATTCATCAGTTTTGGCTCAAATAAACTCTTATAAAAATTCTCTACAGATTTCTTACAACAACACCTTATTGAATCATAACATCCTTTATTAAGAGTTTTCAAATAAGAATCCAAGGAGGGCAGCCTATAAACTCTATAAATCAGGGTTAGATGAAAATAATCATCTGCTATTATTTCTTAGAAAATGTTTGGTTTTCTCGTTGCTGTTTAGAATAATAAACAACTCACAAACCCATTTGTTCTCAGTCCTAATTAATTTAATTTGAACAATTATGCTCAAATTTCTTATTTTCATTTCCTAAATTACAAATATAATTGACCTTAATCTTGGGTTTAGATTTATTATTTTTTTACAGATGGAAACATTATAATATTCTGGGTAAATTTTCAAATGAAGCTTCTCTATCTAATTTTATTTCATGAATATCATTTTTATATGTGCACTACTGGGTAATAATTAATAGCTATCCCTTACAAATTAAAACTTGAATAGATGATTAGTCAAGATACTTGAAAGTAGAAATACTTGCTTGCAATTATATTTTAAAATAATTCTCCTGACTTTAAATAGGTGAGGTCTATTCTGTGCTTTTTACCAGCCAGATCAATGTAATCTCAAAAATAGAATCACTAATTCAACAAATATCTATTGAGGGTTTTTATGTGCAACAAAAATGGAAACAATAGACATTTCATGAGTGCTCACTACATATTAGAAACTATGTTAAAATGTTGCATATATTACCTAATTAATCTTCATAACAAACACAAGAGAAAGATTTAACTCCATTTTGCAGTTAGGGAGACAGAAGCATATAAATCTTAGAGACTATGCTCGAGTCACATAGCAAATCAGTAACATCCAGTCTACTGAAGCTTGAGTCTAGGGTTTGTGCTATTACTCAGTATGTTATAGCACTTGGATCTTTTAGACTGTAGGTACAAAGATGAATGAGAAGTGGCCTTTGCTTCAGAGAACATTACCACCTAGTAGATTATCTAGTTAGAACATTTATATAAATAATTATAACTCAAGATAAAAAATAACAATAAAAACTAGCATAGGGGTCCAGATCAAGTAGTATAGCAACCCAGGCTAGAGTGGATGAAGCAACTTCTTGTGGTTGAAGGAACCCAGGATGGTTTCTTATAGGAGAGAAAGATAGCAGAGTACAATAATTAAAAGCATTAACTACTTGGATTCAAATCCAAGCTCTGCTACTTATTAGCTGCATGATCTTGGGCATCCTTTAGGAACTCAATTTTTTTCATCTATAAAATGTAAATAATAATAATTGTGTTATAGGATTATTGTGAAAATTAAAAGAGCCAATATTTAGAAAACAGGTAGAATCATGCCTGGCACATACTGAGTACTATTTGTCTATTTGCTTAAAGATAACATTTGAACAGGACCCTAAAAGAGAGGAGTAAATTGCCTTTTAACAGTGAGAAAAATGAGATGAGAAGAGGTAAGGATTAGCATTTTTTGTGAATTTAGATCTGCCAAGTCACCATCGAAGTTATTATGATTTAAATTTTAAAGATGCTGAGACTCAGAGGGGTGATATTTGCAAATTCATAGGACACATGTAATTAAAACAATTCTAATTCATAACATCTAGCAATTTGCAAAACTAACTCTGAAGTTCTCTGTATCTACTACAGCCTTTAACTGAGCCTATTTCTTTATATTGTACCTGTCACTAGGACCTGCCATTTGTCCTCCATAATCTTTCCTAAATCCACTTTCTCTTTTCATTTCCAACTTTCTTTGCCTCTCTACTCCCTTTAAATTATTCCTGTAACATTCTTTGTCTCTGTCTGTCTGTCTCTCTCTCTCTTTCCAGTTCCCCCAATCTCATTTTCATTTGAAAGAACAGATTTGAATCTGTTGCTTCACAGATCATATATTCAAAAGCCTCACAATACCAACAGAATGCAATCTGCATTAAAAAATAAACAAATAAACATCTGTGTCTAATCCCTCACAGAATGACTCTGGCTCTCTGAGGCAAATCATTCCACTTCGCACATTCTTGGCAGTCCGATATATCTGTGGTGCTCTCTGTCTGCTGTCTAGTCAACCTTTCCTTTTGACTGTTTTTATAACATGATGTAATCAACTTTTCTAATAGTCTCTGAATTCTGGAAAAAAGACTGAATGAATCCATGATGAATCTATGACAAAAATAAACAAAATGGACACAGTGACCACAGCCTCAGAGGCTTAAATAAAAGACTAGAAACTTAAAAGGAGACATCTTCAGGAGAACTGTAAAAAGTAGAGGATATTTTACCTCTCCCTGACCTTCCATTTGAACACTGTGAGAGTTTGGGGAACTACATTTGTGAGAGTACTGTTATATGGGTTCTCAGATACTTGGAAATGTATGTGAACTTAGAAACACAGAAATCCATCTCTACTTCTTGCTTGCAGAAATCTAGATCCTGGAGCTGGTGAAGAAACTTGAACAGCAGGGAAGAGAGAGAGTATGCTAATTTCTGAATCTGTACATCTGCCATTTTCTAAACCAAAGAAACATAAGATCCCCCACAAGGCAATCAGATGCCAGAGAGTGTACTTAGGTTTGAGTTGTCTCAAAGGGACCCTACTTAAGAAGTTCTATGATACACTTCCAGGAGATGGAAGCCAAAGAAAGGTAGTAAGAAGTCAGCCTGCACATTTGCTCACATCAGAAAACTGAGAAAGTTTACTTAAGGCTGGATTAAACAGCCCTATTAGGTAAGACTTTCACCTACTTTCCTCTAAACTCTGCTCCACCCCTGGCAGTACACATAAAAGAGAGAGAAATAAGTAAAGGAAGATCAGATCAATTACTTCTTCACCAGAGCAGGTTCCTAGGAAAAAAAAAAAAGATAGGCTTACATTAACAGAAGAGGAGAAACTTTAATTTGAATGAGATGGAAGTTTAATGTAAGATAGAATCAGACTTCTTAAATTTTAAGAGTGGTGTCAAAGTGATGCAGGACAGGGCAAATTCTTTCAAGTAGGGGAGGCCAAGCCCTGCACACAGAGAGAAGAGGGTTCTCGGCAGTGTGTAAGAAAGTATTCAAACATACACCAAAGTTAGAGTCCAAAGGCAAGTTTACTGGGGAAGGGGTAACACTCCACTGACAGAGAGAGCATGGTCACCTCTCAGAGGCAGAGAGTGAGAGAGCCTGAGAGAGACTCAGTGGGACAGAGACAATAGAACGAGATGGGGACGATGAAAAGACAGAGTAAAGGCACTGAGAGGGACTCAGCGTGAGGAATTTAGGTTATATCATTCTTTAGTTCCTGTGAGCTATAGTTTAAAGACTTGGTTTATTCATTTCCCTTTGATATGGACATACAGTGAGGAAGGATAAGAGTATGTAGTGTGAAAAGGTAAGAATATGTAGCATGAAAGGCCTGCTGGCAGGTCAGACTTTAATGGTTTTATGATTTTAGCCATAGGGAATGAAATATTTTATTCTGTGTATGGCGCCACTTAAAGACTCTGTTTTTCCTGTTTTCCCTTCAGGGTATTGGGGAAATGGGTTGTTAGCAATCTCGGCAGAACTCCTCCTTTGTTCTGCAGGTATCCTTGTGGTCTGGCTGCAGGGCTGATCAGAATATTGCAGTCTCTGTTTATTGCTTGATTTAACATTTTAGTTCCCTTGTTTCCTCCTTACATTAAAAGCTATAGGATCTTCCTGAGATGTCATTAACTGGGAGAGTATCTCAGAAATGATGTATTTTACAAGATAAATAAAATATATAAAACAATGTATTGTTTGTTCAATCAAGTTTTGCTCATTTAATGAACATTTGTTCATAGATTTCTTCCCAGCAGAATCCAGACTTGCTTAAAACACTACCATTTAAAAAGGGAACCAATCAAAAGAATATACTCATTAAATTCTACACTTTGCATATGTCTTAATCATTTTGCAATACAACTCTTTCGAAGTAGTTATTTGTACTACCCATCTCCACTACCTTCATCATCTTCCTCCAATATTCTTCAACGCTATGCATTCCACTTATCCAACCTCCCCTTAGCTGAAGCAACTCTTGATGCCTTTTGTTTTCTAAATGCAATGGATATTGTTCAGTGGTTTTATTTGATATCTCACTAGTATGTAACACTTGACAACTCTATCCGTGAAAAGTTCTTCCATTAACTTCCATTACACTGCATTCTCCTAGTTTCTCAGCAGATTTTACCCAGGCATTTCAGTCTTCTTATAAGATCATTCTTTTCTACAAACAATTAGATGTAGAAGTTTCCTATGGCTTGGTGCTAGGACATTTTTATTAAGAAACAAGACTCAGAAAGATTCTTTTACCCTCCCCCCTTACTTTATATGCTTTTCTTCAATAATCTCAATAATATTTGCAACCTTACTTATCATCTATATGTCAATGTTGTTGTTTTTTTTTCAATTTATTTTAAGTTAACAACTTAAAATATATATATAGTTAACAACTTACTGGATATTGCCAATTAAATATCTCAAATGCACCTCCGATTGTACATGACACTCTTTAGCCTCTAACGTGTCTCTTCCAATGTTCCCCATCTCTGTATATAGTAACACTATTCATTCAGTTCTATAAGCCACAAATTTTTAAATTTTCCCTGACATCTGTTTGTCAACCTTCATATCTACTCTTTTATATACATACTTTTCTCTATTTTTAGTAGAATTCGCCCTATTTCATATTTTTTCAGCACCATTTCACTTGTGCCCCCTGGCTGATCTCCCCATTTCTACATTGCCCTCCTCTAATTTATTTTTCATAAGGAAGCCAAAGGACTTTAAAAAAACTAAAAGCAAGTAATACACTAGCCTGCATAAATCTGTTTATTGCTTCCATTTCTCTTAGAATAATTACAATAAAAAACTCTTTATATGTCTTTTGCAGATGTTGTTGCTAATTCCCTACGTAATATTTATTTGCTCCATTTTCCTTAATAACAGAACCTTAATAACAGACCTTTTTGGTTTCCTCATTTTTCCTTTATCTTCCCTGGACTATAGAAAGAATGTATGGAGTTTAAGAAGTCGTCTTAAATTTTATGATAGGAAGATAAGTCATAACCTAGGGATGTTGAAACAAAAAGATAGTAGATAACTGTCAGATCAGGCCAGGACTTCCTACTTCCGTATCTTTTTCTTTTCTTTTTATGAGAGAAAATTAAACTTTATCTTTTTCCTAAGCTCTTGTTGTTTCTGAAATGGGATACCAGCAGCCAAGTGCAATTCCTAATTGCAGTAATATCCTACTGTTACTGGAGGGTGGAGTCCTCTCCCAGCACGCTGTCCAGGTTCTTAATGTCTCAAACAAAGAAATGAACAAGACACTGAAATACAGTAGAAAAGAAAAGTTTTATTAGAAAAGAAAGTACACTTCCAGACGTGGAAGCAGGCCTGAGCAAGATATGCATGGCTCAAAAAGACTAGTAACAAAGACTTCAGGGTTTTTATCCTTTTTTGCTATGGGTGGTTACTTAGAGTGGGCTTCCTTGATTGACAGCTAAGATTGACAGGACTCAGCGATTCATCATTTTGCTTTCTGAGCATGTTTGTTCCCAGAATTCAGTCTGTTATAATGACATTAATGAACTTCCGGGCATATACATCATATTATAATGATGGTATAATGAGGCTCAGGTGAGTTGAAGGTCATTGGGGTCTTCATTGCGCAAGTGCGAGTGACTTAAACTGGTACCTAAATCTCTGCCTACTGGTTTCTTTGTGTGAGTTAAAAAAATGCCTTCTGGCTTGCTTAATTGTGGGCAGATTAGGGCAGACCCTTTCTAAGATAGGATGACCTCAGTGTCTTTGCAGGCAGACCTGAAACCCCTTAACTTTCCTGCCTATCTCTTTTCTAAGAGCCATGAATCTCTTTATTATCAGTATGGATGTTGAGGGACGGGAAGTCTCTTCTTCCGTATCTGCTTCCTGCTGAGAACAGCCCAGAAGTCCCTGCCTACAGGAGTTTCATGGAGCTCTTTCCCTTCCTGACTCAGTCAGGGTGGGGTCTTGTGTTTCCTGCTAAAATGCCACCTCGGTCCCTAGACAAGGAAAAGAAAATACAAACTCGTTATTTAAAGCATACATCTGTTAATTTCTATTATTGATTTGCCTATTAAGTGAATAAAAGGAAACAGGCTTGGTTAATTTATTTCTTAAAGAGTAAAAAGAAAGACCTTTGGCTTAAAGTCTCCACCCCCCACCCTCGCCCCCCAACCCACACACACACAGACTCTTAGGGCCCTGCCTGGCTTAACACCATTTCAGCTTAGACCTTTATAAATAGCCAGAGGATATGAGTCGCCAGGACAATTATCAAGATTTGAGGGAGAGAGCCTCTTTCCTAAAGAAAGAGGGGAAGGAAACTAGGTTTACTAAAAAGATTAACTCTGCAAGAGATGTCCCATTTCATTTCCTGCTAAAAGATTAAGAATTTTACAAGTGATGTCCTGTCTCACTACCCTACCTACTTATAGAAGTAGAATTATAATATATCATTAACCTGGGACACTTCTGAGAGTGCAAAGGGCAATGTTAATTACTAATTATTATTATTATTTATTATTTATCTTAAACCTGAACTATTTTAGGCAACTGGAATATATGTTCAGCCACTTTATAAATCCCTATGTGATCTATTGAGCTTCACTTCTTGCCACCACCCTCATGCTCAGTACGCATCATTAATTATCTTTCATTTCTTGGACCATATCAGATTCTTTCCCATCTTGAATCTATGCTGCTCCATCCTCTAATTTGCTTCCCTTATCCCCCAGAACGTGACATTCAGATCTCAGCTCAACTATCATTTCCTAAGGGATCCAGACTAGGTTATTTCTTTCTGTTGTACACCATGTATCTTTCGTACACAGTGTTTACAGCAGATACCTTATTAAATTATACATTATGTGGCAATTTGATTAAAATCTGCCTTCTCCCTAGATGTCAGGTTCATGAAGATACTGATGGTGTCTGTCTTTTTTTCTTAATATCCTCAGTGACTAACATAGGGACTGACAGAATAATACTTAACATACTTTGTGCTATTTGAAAGAAACCAAAATTTTGCCACCCTGAAGCTACTTTTTGAGATATTGATTTAAAATTGTTTATTAAGAAACAAGACACAGAAAGTATCTTTTACCCTCTTCCCTTTCCTGCCTGAGATTCAGAAAGAAAAACCTGCTTTAAGAAGGGAGCCTAGGCTTAGCCACCTTAAGAAAATTCACCCTTGCTTTAGTCAGGAAGACTCCAAGACTGTTAGCTAGATACCCCTGTGTCCCATTGTTTCTGAGGTGCCCAGCAAGACTTTTCCGGCTCTTATTCAACTACCTGTAAACTGCCAATTCTCGCTTCTAAAATCTAATACCTCTCTCTCCCTATCCAATTTCTTCTTTGTCCCGAACTGTCTTATATACTCAATGTTGCCTCACCGTTTTTGAAGTTTTCGTGCTTATGTGAATTCCTCATGCGTACGTATTAAAATGTTGATTTGTTCTTGTTAATCTGTCTTTGTTAATTTGATTATTGACCCATCTAGAAAACGTACAAGATGGGAGAAAAAGTATTAATTTTTTTGTCCCCCACAATATCTAAAGAATGGTATGTGGCAACTTTCTAGTCCCTGTAATAACTTAGTATAGTCACTCATATTTTCCCAATGTTATTGAAATATCCTGTTTCATTATGTAAATCCATGTTTCCATCTCTTTTTCTGTTTTCCTTGGTAGTAAGAGGTGCACATAAAAAGATTTAAGAATGTTTCATCACTGGTTACTGGTAAACAGGGTAAATACCAGATGCTTACTGTGATCGATCTAGATTTCAAATGTGAATAAAAACCTAATAAAGATTAAAGCAGGAAATTTGAAAATAACTCAAGCATATACAATACAACTGAAGTTGAATTTACTAAGAAGTTCAGTTAGATGCATAAAATTAACAACAGTTTTATTTAAGGAAATTACATATAATTATGATTGGTTTGGGGCAATATATTTCTTTTCTATGTGAAATTTATAACAATTCACTAAGTTACAAGTATATTCTTTGTTTATTTTTTTGTTTTATTTTTTTATTTTGTTTATTTCTTGGTCTTCACCTATATTCTTCTTAAATGTCTCAATTTTTTTGTTTATCTTTTTGTCTCAGCAGATCATCTTCATTGGTAATGCTTCTGTCTTTTGCTCTGTTTTCCAGGAGACTTAGATATTCTAATCAAATAGCTCAATGTTCATTCATTTTCATTATACAAAGTTTTTTCAGTCCTTATTATAAATTCTTATATGTTAACTTTAATTCTATATTTTACTTTTATTTCTACTCATGCCTTTGTCTCCTCGTTTACCACTGGTATGAATTTCCGCTCATCTTATACGGCTGGTTTTCGCATACTTTTGAATTTTATTTTTTTCTCTCAACTAATTTGCTGGTCTATCTTCAGAGATTTCTTGCACAACAGGAAGAGCTTATCTAATAGGAGATTCAAAATTAATCTCTTAATGTTGTATTCTATACATTTCACTTTTAAAACAGGGATTCTTAACATTTTTGGTGTTGTAATCATTTGTGGATCTGTTGAGGTCTATGGAGTCTTTCTTTCTCAGAGTTATATGAATGAAATGATCATCAAGGGAATGCACTATTTTGGAATATGTTTACCAAAATATTTAAAATTATACAGTAATATATGCATGTGTTTATTAATATATTACATAGAATAATATAGCAAGGATCTAATAATTGCCATATCCTAAAGTAGTTATAAGTTTAAGAATATTTCAAAATATCTGCAATAACTCATATGTAATATAAATAAATCTATGATTTTGTTAGTGTCAAGGTTGAAGATACTGCCATAGTTTATGGTTTAAAGACAACACTTACTTTAGTCAGAGATTAATGAAAATTAAGTATATATTTTTTATCCAAGTTTGCTGACCCATGAATTCTATCCATGGATCTTATGGGGGGTCCCATGAATTTTATCTAAGGACCCTAGGTTAATAATTCCTGCTTTAAAGCATGTTCAATCTATAGGAAGCAGCCATGTAAAAAAGATGCCTTCTTTTTTAATATTATATTTGACATTAATCATTCTCAGGATTGAAGCCAATAACTGGTTCTTAAAGAATTTGTATTCTGAAAGAGATAGATATGTAAACAAAGTATAAAACTAGATATAAAACTAGGCTGTTATGTGTTGTATTAAAAATTCTCTAAGTGTCAAGTGGAAGAACAATGGAATAGTAGAGAATGTTAAGCAGGCAACTATATTATATATTCAGGCTTGCTTTTTAAGATGGGAACTTTGGCAGCATTATGAAGAACAAAATTATTTGGAGACTATTGGTGATAATCACAATGATGATGGGGATGATGATGATAATAGTCTGTGTGTGTGTATAGTAGGAAAAGTTTGAAAATGTAGGAGAATTAGGAGCTGAGAAAATTCTCGGGATTTCTACTTGGATTATTATATAAATGCCTATGTTGTTAGCCCAAATCAAGCATGTAAGAAATTCTGATTTAACAGAATAGTTATGCATTCCTTGTTGGAAATGGAAAATTGAGGCATTGGGTAGAAATGTCCAACAGGTAACTGGAATAACAATAAGAAACAGGACAGCATTTAGGAATCAGTGATTTTAATCACAAAAAGGATGAGGTTACTAAGGAAAGCGGATAGAGAAAACATAGAAGAGGCTTCCCAATGGAATCATGGAAAAAGCTGTATATTCAAGGGGTAGCAGAGGAGCCAAAAACTCTTAAATAAGAAATTCTCATGGAGGGAATTTCTTATCAAAGAAAAATTTTACTTCAGCCCATTTAAAAAAAATTCAACTTAGTAAATTTTAAAGATCTTATTGGCTTTATTCAATGATTTATGAATCAGATAGCATCCAATCTAGCAGACAGAAAGGCGCTTTGAGGGGCTGTGCAAAATAAAAGACTTTTATAGACAGGAAGGAGTGGGAACAAGAAAGTTATACTAGGCAAAAAAGTGATATGGTTATTGCAATGTTACTTCCCTATAGGGGATGGCAGAGGTCTATCAGGCAGATTAACTAACTCATGCTGATCAGGCAATTCCTGATCGAGTGCTTTATGATTCCATTTCTGGGAAAGCTAAAACTGTAATTAAATCTCTTTTTGGTAATGTTGAGCTTAGCATACATAATTCCATTTTGGACCTGTTGTCTTGTTTTCAATAACTCTTTATTATTCACTCTACTATATCATTTCTTCTTTCATCCTCATTCAATGTTCACACTTTTTATTGTAAAAAATATTTAACATTATGTATATTTACAATTATTTTTAATTCTTGAAGAAATGTACAGAAATTCCACACTCAGTTTGTATTAACTTCATGTCTCTGTCTCAAAGATATCATATAAAGATTTTCATTATATTCTTACAGTATAGTCTCTGCCCATTTTAAAAACAAATGTATTTTACCTTTTCTGGTCAATTTTAGGCAATATATTTATGGTCTAAGATTTTCCCTCCAGACACTACTTTATCACAAAATCATAATGCTTTATTAGTCCTCATTTGCATTTACCATTAAAAATAATAATGCCATAAACCCTTTTTCTCTAGTTGTAGCTTCTTTATATTTTCCCCTCTCATTCCACTTCCCAACAGTCTTCTGTCATTGTGAAAGATAAATTCATTTTCTTCGGAGCACTCAAAAATAGGGGTTTTCAGGTCTTCTTCCCACATGCTTCTTATTACAGGAAAGTTAATATTAGCATAAATCAGATGATTAAGATTTGAAAAACAGAAACAACAAAAAAATTCTTTAAAAATGTTCCTATAACATCTTAAGGGTGTTTTAAATGTTCTATTAAAATAGGTATTATCTTTTTAGATCTATCAATGTCTTTTGAAATATGTCATATAATATCCTGAGTTCCTGTATTTTCTTAATCTTTATATTATTTCAACTTTGTGTCTATCTTATTTCTAGAGGTTAGCTATTTTTATTAAATCTTTTTATCTTCTTAAATGTGATAAAGTTACCCACACAAAAAGTACATTAAACATAAATGTGTACAGCTTCAAATTATTAAAAAGTAGTCAGCAATTAAACAGGTCAAGAAAACATTTAGAGTTCCCCAGAAGTTTCCCATTTGCTGCTTTCCATTTTTCACTCTCTCCATTTCTTGACTTTTATATAAACATTTCCTTGTGTAATTTCAGTACTCCATAAATGCATTCCTAAGCACTAAAATTTAGTTTTGTGCTATTTTAAAACCTAATATAAATTTAATTTTACAGTATGTATTTCTTCTGCGTTAATCTTGTCTTGTTCAACATTGCTTTTACAATTTCACCAACAATATTGCAGGCCCATTCTCTTTTTTTCATTTTGATTCTATTGTATGAATGAATCAAAATATATTTCTCTATTTTGCTATTGATAGACTTTTGGTTTACTCCTACAATGCTGCCATTAACATTCTTGTGCCTATTTCCTACTGTACCATATGCTCACAACACTGATGGTTAAATATATATGAATAGATTTGCTTGCCTTGAGCTTTGCATATTTTCATTTTAATAGATAATAATTTCAGAGTTTTTTCAAAGTAGTTGTACTAGTTAATATTCCCAGGAGCATTGTACAAATTTCTATTACTCCAAATTCTAACACTTTGTATCATCAGACAATTTTATTATTTCCATTATGGTGCTTGCATAGTGATATTTCATTATGGATTTAATTTAAATTTCCCTTATTTATAATGAGATTGTATCTTTTCACGTGTATATTGGCCAATTACATATTTTCTTTTGTGAAGTTTCAGTTCCTCCTCTTCTCATTTTTCCTTTGGGTCTCCTTTTTCTTATTGATTTCCAGGCATTTCTTATATGTTCTGGATATCAACCTTTTGTCAATTACATATGCTGTTAATTTTCTTCTCTCATTAGGAGTGTAAAAATGATTTGCATTTTTACACTCCTAATGATACCTTTGATAAACAGAAGTTCTTGATTTTAATGTAATCCAATTTATAAATCTTTTTTTATTATTTAATTTTGTATCTCATTTTAGAAATATCTCTCTGCCCTAATATCATGAAGATATTTCCCTTTATTATCTTCTAAGAACTATATTGTCTATTGTTTTCTCTTACACATTTAGTTCTATAAATACCAGTTGTGTGAAGTAGGGTCCAATTTCATTTTCTACATGAATATTCAATTGTTGGAGGGCTATTGATGCACTGCTATGCAAAGCCATCTTTGTCATATGCCAGGTGTCTATATATCACTGTGGTTGTTACTCAGTCCTCTATCCTATTGATCTATTTCTATATCCCTGGGTTCATACCACACTACATACTTTTAAATGGCATGAAATATTTTTATTAGTTTATAAGTCAATATTAACTTAGTTTTTGCACATATTTACTAGTTCCTATGTTCTTTGTTTTTTTCCTGCATTGCTAATTTGTTGTCAGCAGGTAGAATTTCCTTTAGTATTAGTCTACGAGTTGTGAATTCTTTCATTTTTATTTTGTTTGAGAATGCCTTTATCTCACGTCACATTCTAAAAGGAGATCCTTTCGGATAGAAAATATTTGGTTTAAGCACATTGATAAATTATTCTACAATCTTTTAACTTCCTTTTTGCTATTGAAGAGAAAGCTGTCAATCTGTTGCTACTTTTCAACAATAAGAATATTGTTGTTATTTTTTTGATGTTCTAAAGTGTGTATTTGAAATAGTTTGTATAATTTTAAAATTGTCTCAGTGGCAGCTGTGGTCCAAAACACATAGTCTACATAGATCTAAAATTTATCCACTCTTTTCTAATAAAACATTCACACACATACCAATAATCTCTTCTTTAGTAAAAGTAGATAAAAATTGAATCTATATCCCGGAGATTTTCTTGTTCTTTTTTACCATTGAAACAAACAGCAAATTCTTTATGCATTATCCCCATGCCTTCTTTAATCAGTTATAGATAATAATTTGACACTTAATTTTGTCACAAAAGAGTCTATGAGTTAGGAAAGACAGATGTGGCTGTCATCATTTTATAGGTAAAAAAAAGAAAGCACTGAAGACTAAAGTTATTAATTCATAGTAATCTATTAAAAGATGATTCTGGGACTAAAGTTCAGATTTTCTAAACTTCTAGTCCATGAGTTTTACCATCCTTTGAAGAGAGTAGATGGTAGAAAAGAAACATTGTATAAATTAATTATTCAATGTAAAATTTTGACATTTTTTCTTTAAATAACAATTGAGTGGATGAGGACTGTTATTTCCCAATACTTGAACAAGCCAGGGCTCACGTAATACATTGTTTATCAGTCTATAATGATAAGTGTTTTATTGTTTGATAGAGAGTTCAAAGGGACAATCCTTAGGAATTTTAATTATGTAAAATAACTAGTTACTAATGCTTACTTTTATCAAAAATCAAATTGACTTAATAGTTATTAAACACATATAGTTATAACTCTTATTACGCTATGTCTTATCGGGATTACATTTTAAGAAATGTAAATTTGAGAAACAGAATATCAAAAATATGGCTTTAAGAAAGGTTGCTACAAATAGTCCATTAAATTTGCTTTCTCTTAAAATTTACATCATCATTCTCAAGCAACTTAATAACACAAACTGATATTTTTATGAATATTTCTACTGGAAGACATAATTCAATTGGAAGTTTTTAAATTAGGGAAACTGAATTTTCAGAGTAATTTCTTATATTGCATCAAATATAAGGAAAGTAAAGTTGTATTTTCATGTAAAGTTGTATTCTTATTACTTAAAATAAATAAATCTGAACTCTTGAGTGTTGACATGAATCACCTTATAAATAAATGTCTAATAACATTAAGCACGATATTTAAGCTTAAGTTTTTAGCTTAAGTTTTGTTAATGTCTACTTATTTCCCAGTGAGATTCTTCAATATAAGCTCATGTGAAGACAATAATAAAGCCCTCCATTGAATACCTATTGAATTGGAATCATTTTGAAATAATATTACTATTTCATAAGCCTGGGACAATTTAAAATCAATAATATATATATAATTACAATCCGTGTTCTCTGGAATCATCTGGATATATTCATTTTTTTCAAAAAGAGATATATGATGATAATTGCTCCTCTTTTGAGAACACCTATTATATAAAACACAATTCTATAAAAATATTTGTGGAACATTCTTGCACAGTTTTCTCCACAGAGAAATTATTGCTTATTTCACTTGACATAAAGCAAAGTATGTTTAAATAGAAGTACCAATTACACATTTAAATATTTTCATGTATTTAACTTCTTGACAAGGTGTGAATAAAAGACCTTATGTTTTAGTAACTAGAAATTACTGTCAAAAGAAGATTAATCATAAATTAGAATAATATTAATTTACAGTATATAACAATGGGAAACTAAGTCAAGATACAAACATTCAACTGCAACCATTTGCATGAAATAGTTTACTGTTACATCTTGTGAAGTGATTTTCAAAAAAGATGTTCAAGTGATGGATACCATATCGCAAAGTAATTATTAGGAGTTATTCATCACCTTTAACTCAGATCAATGTGTTTCTCACACTACAATGTTACAATTATGTTACTTCTGTTTAAATAAAATGTCATTAACATTGTAATAATCTTTATTAATGTTTAAAATTTGATTTAGCCAACCTCTTGCATATTTACCTACTTTCATTTTTTCTAGCCTTTGTACATATGTTTATTTAACACCTACTATATATTGTTCTTATTTTGAGGGTCAAGTATTGAATGAAATAGATAGGATACCCTTGTCCTTGAAGTTTTATCCTGGTAGTTGAATACAAAAGTTCACTAGTCAACACAAAAATAAATAACTGCTAAGATGAACAAAAGGCAATATGATAGAAAATGGAAGGATGAGTATTAGATGTGGGAGAGGAAATATTACAAATATTACAAATTAGAGAACATTTTCTGCAAAAGAGGTGACATTTGAAATGGACTTAAATAACAAGGCAACAGTGTGATAGGAAGGATTTATAAGCTTATTTTTCATTTCGTGTTGTGTCAAGAGCCTCTGAGACTAATGGACATGGACAATAGACTAGTGGTTACCAGAGGGTCGGGGGAAGGGAGAGGAGGGACGTAGACAGGGTAAATCGGGTCAAATATGTGGTGACAGAAAGAAATCTAACTATGGGAGGTGAACACACAGTGTAAATATATATTAGTTAAAGTATACAGCTGAAACTTATTGGATTTCATTAACCAATGTCACCATAAAAAAATCAAAAAATTAAAAAAGAGCCTCTGAGTAAAAAATGTGACATAATATCATCTGATAGAATAGACGATGCAAAGTAGACAAAGTAAAGTGACAAAACCAGTTTGGGATTTATAGCTTTGGGGGTAAATGTCATTGTATGGAAGCATATGTCCTTTAAACATGCTGAGAAGGCCCCTATTGAATGTTATTATTTCTTCCTTTATGTAGCTTTACTTGTTAAGTAAGTCTTACTATGAAATAATATCCTGTGCAAATCTTGACCATTGGTACCACTTTAAATTTCTAATTTTTCCCCCCACAGGAAAATCCTTGGATTACTGAAAGATGGTATTCATATATCCTTCATTAAATCTTGTCTTCATCCTAGCAAATATCTGTTTGCTTTGACAATTCTTATGGTATGATTTTTAAGCCTTCCTCTGAAAACACACATTTATAAAGGTTTCTCTTGAATGTGGGACCCAGAGCTTAAGAATGTGTGCCAAATGGCATGGGCTGTGCAGAGATGTAGAATCAGAGGTACTGTTTTCTGTCTACCCCTGGTCTGTTATCCTTTCAATGCTGCCTCCCTCCCAAAGTTTGTAAGGGTATTTGGGGGCAAGCATTGTTAACATAGCATTGTTGACTTGTGTTAAGTTGTAATCAACTATACCTATTTGGTTTTCCTTTGCATAAATTGCTATAGTCTTATTTCTCCTATGTGATGTTTCAATTGATTTTTCAGATATAAAATCCACATAGATCAGTCCGGGTTCTTACAAATAAAAATTGAAACAGAACCATCAATTTCTGATTTTTTTAAGCAGCAAAATAAATATGTTAAAAAGACGTTGAATAGCTCACAGTCTCTATTTTAGTGGTAGAGAACCAGACTTGGAGATTACGCAGGCTGGAATGCATTTCCTCATTTTTATGTCCCTGAAGCTAAGTGTGAAGTCTGGTTACAGCTCTGAATAATGATTTGAAAAGAGTATCCAGCTTCTGTATTGAAAAGTAATTTCTGCTTCTCAGCAAATCTCATAAGGTAGAGAATTTCCCAAACATAGAAATGAAGTTCAGAAGACCACAGGTACAAAGATCAACAATGTCCGCAACTTCACTTTAAAAATTTAAAATTTATTCTAAAATTACTATGGAGTCATTCCTTTTTATTTGAATAATAAATCTACAATGTTACTTACTATCTTCCTATAGTTTATTAAATAACCTTACCAGTTAATATTAAATATAGAAAGATTTGAACTTGCAAATATTAGCTTTTAAAATTAGCTAATGCACACAAGATCATATCAAATTTGAAAAAAGAAAATTCTTTTTAGGAAATTACTATTTTCATCCATTTAAGCAATAATTATTTAATATATTTGAGAATTCGTTAATGTTATAACAGCATGACAACTTTAAGATATTTAGATTCCCTGATTGTAAAACAGGACTACTCAAAGCAGGGTTAATGCTTTTGTACATGACAATTACTTAGGGTTGTTAAAATGCATATTTTTAATCCCTATTTTGAACCTATTAATTTATAATCTGGGTTAGGTCCCAAGAATATGAATTTTTCACAAAGTACCTTAGGAGACTGTATGTACAATAAAATTTGAGAGCCATTGTACTAAATTCTGGTGAATTTTACCTAACATTTTTGAGAATTTCTTTCCTGCTGCTATAGTTAAAACCAGGCATCTTTGCAACAGCTGTACTCTGATATTGAAAACAATAAAATAGCAAATTGGTGCCTATTTTTACCTTTTTAATGTTTAATTTAATTTAATTTTTTGAATAGGTAGCACATTTACATGGTTCAAAATCAAAACAATATAAAAAGATATATAGTTATTACTCTTGCTCCCACTCCTACTTTTATCCTTTTTATCACTTTTATTAGTTTATTGTATATGTCGTTAGCAGTTTTATAGAGATATTTTATTTTATCTTTTTTCTTAGATAAAGAAGGAGGGAGTGTGAAACTAGAAGACAAATAAAAGCAGGACTTAGACAAGAAATTGAGAACATGTCTGAATATTTTCTATTTTTAATAATAAAAATTTGCAAATGGAAACAAGTTAAATTGTCTGTTATTTAAAAATAAAATGGATTGATTTTATTTGAACATACTATGAAACAATGATGTATAAATTTTATTTTTATTATTCTTAAAATTAAAAGATTTTTTTGAATTGCACCTACCAATATTAAAAGTTGGAACATTTGAAATTGCCATATTTGTAGATTAAAAAGAAAAGATTGAACATTGGGAATTTTCAATGGTTCAACCTAATAATAACACAGGTTTTATATTCATATCTGAGACAAAGTTTCAGTGATAGAGATGATCAGGCAGAGGGCTCACTGAAAGGCATAACAGTCACAACAAAATCTTGGCTATCTGTGCTTAAAATGGGAAAACAAAACAAAAAAGATCAAAGACATAAAAGAACAATAACAATCCATCCTATTTCTCACTTTGATTCTTATCATCTTTCATCAGGATTTTATTATTTTAGGTTTAGGTAAAAGACAGATTATAAAAAGATAAATTATGGAGGATGGACTGCTTCATAAGTATTTGTACTCAGACAGAAGTATAGGAGCACTTGAAGCTTTAAAAGACCCAGAATTCTCTGTCACACCCTAATTTCTTACTTTTCAAGCATACAGCTGTGTCTCCTACTACTATAGTTTATGAGCCATCCCAGGTACTTTGTATATCACTTCTTATTTTCGGTGCTGTGTGTTAGGAGTTCATCAAATATTTGACACATTTTGTCTTCCTACCTAGATTATAAATAGTTCTTGGAACTAATGCTCCCTATCTTCTAGTTTGTTTGTTTTGCAGTTCTTGTCACTACCTGGTACAAAGGTCTGCATATAGAGCTGTTGCCTAAATGAAGATCGAAATCTTATACGCCTTTAGGAACATGAGAAATACAGAGCTTCTCAAGGTCTTAGATGAGTAATTTGTAAATTTGAGAAGGTTTAAACTATTATTGAATCATATTTCCCTAGTCATTTGAAAACAAAGAGCAACAGGTGGTGGTTCACAAAAACTATTTGCTTTTCTCTCAATAATGTAATTGTGTTAATATTATCTCAAATTTTTAAATTTTTATATTCTCTTAGATTGATAACTCTCTTGTAAAGTGTTCCTATAATTCCATATGTGAAGATATAGCAAAATGCTCACCTTTCGACATGGATGTTTGACTTAAACAACTGTCTATTAATATCAGTTTATTTCCAGTTTTGAACATGTTGTAAGAAGCTTTTAGAAAAATTTCCCTCAATTCTTAAATGAAGTGCTGCATGAAGCAAACAATGTATTTCTCTTCATTTAGATATAAACTTTTACTTTCTCTAAAGCTATGCTATCCAACAGTAGAATTTTAAATTTAATTATATACAATTTAATTATATATAAATAAATTAAATATATATAATTATATGTAATTAAAATTAAAATTCTGTTCTTTAGTTGCAATAGCCATATTTCAAGAACCACTCTAGAGCATCATATGTTTGCCTTTAACTTTAAACAAGATACTATATTTAATAAACTGCCAGGTGTATTTCAGATACTTTTATTTAATTATCATTTTCTCAATGGCTTTATATCTTTTTTTTTCCATCTTTTTCATGGCTTTATTTCCGGTGATCTTTATGCATTATCTTCTCTTCCTCTGTAACAAAAGTATAAGATGTCAAAGATAACTCTCTTGTTAGGCTGGCTTTATTGGCTCTTTTTAGATTTTTTTGGAGGGGTTCCTTTCAATAGTTTGGCTTTACAAGTTCAGGCATGGCACATATTTAAAAGAAGAAAATTACTTAAAAATTGCATTAAAATTGGGAAACAACAGTTTAAAAATGGTTTTAAACTATGCTTACCAAGTCATTATTACTCCAGGGTAAAAAGACAATTAAAACAGGTACAAGCTCTCCTGGATCTTCATATCCAGGTGTGACTCATTTTTTTCATATTAGAATAGATAATTATAGACACTTTAATGTTCAATTTTGTGGCAAATGTATTTCCTAAATACAATTGTGCTATTTAGAAATTATGCAAGCATATGCATCACAGACATTTATTTTTAAGAAATTTTTCTCAATATACAAAATAAGAAGACTGTATAGTTTTGGAAACTAGTAGTCTCAAATTTCTTTGTCTTAAAAGGAACTCCTTTTGTTTTGAAATATCTATGTAAAAATGGATGATTTTTTGTAGAGTCACTGAGTGGGGTATAAGTGACTAACTTTGTCTCTGCTTAGTATTACTATAAGTACTTATAGAGGCAAAAAAAAAAGTAGCTCTTTTATTTTAGTCTAATATAAGAATTTCTCAGCTTTTTTTGTGATTCCAGTAACTGAATCTCTGCTTCCTTTTTCATAATCGACTCTACATTAATTTTTCCACTTTCCTTGGTTATCAGTCTTGCCTTGCGTGCTCTCTCTCTCAGCTCTATTCACAGCTACTTTACAGTCCAAAATGTTCAACGAAGGCCCCCTATTCTAACTTCCAACTTACTTTTTCCTCTATTAAACCCTGGTTGTATCCTTAAACCTTGTTATACCTTGTCTGGTTCTGCTGTAGACCCTTCAGGTGGGATTGAAGTTTTGTCCTCTAACCACCCCACCACATTTGATATACACATCCATCTCTGTTGACTCTCTGACCCAGGCTGGATGATATCTTCATTCCATCTATCCTCTAATCTGCCATAAAACAAAAACAAAGACAAAACAACAACAAAAACTGCCACATCCATGCTCTTGCCCAGCATTTGATCCTGATCTTCAAGGCCAAATTGAAGTGCTTGGCTCTTGCTCACGTAGGAAAGAAGGTCAATATTATCTCCAAAGTATCCAATATTTTGAGAGATCATGACTTTTGTTCCATACTCCAGTCTTTGTGGATGGATACTCACTGCTTACTAATAGATATGCCTCAAGTTCATTGCCTAGATGATTTTCTACCCATTTTCCTACTTTCTACTGTGTGGACCTCTACTAACTTTATTTTTGTTGG
Source organism: Pteropus medius (assembly GCF_902729225.1). NCBI lineage: Eukaryota > Metazoa > Chordata > Mammalia > Chiroptera > Pteropodidae > Pteropus > Pteropus medius. The sequence continues at coordinate 3,024,833 of NW_024342474.1, read as the reverse complement.
GCTTTTAATTCCAGCTATAAAGAGTTTGGTTTATCCTATCAATCTCCCAATGAAAGTCAGTTAGGATAACATGCCAAGACTTCTAACATCTTACCTTTCAATTAAACACTAGTAAGAAGTCATTTGTGAGAAACAGGATGGGTTAACTAAGATAGATGTTCGACAATTCCTGCCTGCTACATCCTTTCTTTAAATATTTATTTGGATTCAGACATGAAGCAGTCATAAATAAAAGTATAAGTATTAGAATTTTTACTAAGTTTTTAATATTTATTTTTATTAATTTTATGCTAAATGCATGTATACCAGGTTCTGGATTTAAGATAGATTTATTACTAAATATCTTACAGGAAGTAATAAATGTTTTAATTTTCTCTCCCTTAGTCTTTATGTTTAGGGCAACATGGTAAGAGCCAAGTCATTTGTTCTATGCAAAAAGCCAGACCCCAGAGATGAGGATGAAGAAAAAAATGCTTTATCTCTGCTTGTAAAGGTAAAGAAAGCAGTTGTCCCCCTCCCTCCTACAAGAGTTTCCTTCTTGTTCCAGCTATTTAGTATGTAAATAAAATCTACCGAGGAATCAGGTAACCTCATGTATTCTTGCCTTTTAAGATAGTACAGCTATCTATAGGTTCTAGGACTTGTTGCATCATGAAATATAAATATCTGGGGAAATAGTGCTCTTGGTTTTCTGGTACATTGGCCATTTAATCTAGAAATCAAGACCAGGATGTTACTATGTGGCTAACCCATAAAGAGAATGTTTGTTATCCTTTTGTATCAGAGCAATCAACTAAAGAAATGAATCAAATTCTCAAGGTATGTGAAGAGTAAAATATTTCTGGAAAAAGTAAAAGCAAACATTCTCTATCTTCATATTCTATACATTTCTATGTCATAGGAGATTGGAGCTTTTTGCAGGAGCGCCAATAAATCCAGTGAATTTTTATTTTCTAGCAATTCTGAACATATAAATAACTTCTAAAAATGAATAAGAAAAATGTTACTCAAAAGAAAAAAAAGGGGGGGGCGGTAAAGAATTTACCAGGCAAATCATAGAAGCAGAAAAGCAAATGTCCAATCTACTTATGAAAAATTGCTTTATTTCACAAGTATTAAGAAACAAAACTTAAAACCAGAATGAGATCCTATTTCATACATATCAAATTTGCAGGTAGTAATGTCCAGTAATGTTTGTAAGGATGCAGAGCAACATATCTGTTTAACATCTATTTAGCCACAACTATTTTGCCTGACAATTTCCTAATCACAGGGATTATATTATTAGAAAACTCTGCTGTGTATGCATGTAGTAGTCAGAATAGTGCTCCTCCTCCAATGTCCATGTTCTAATTCTTGGGCCCTATGAGTATGTTAAATTGCGCAAAAAAGGACACTGAAGTTGCAGATGGAATTAAGATTGCTTAAAAAGTAACCTTAAAATCAAGAGATTATCTTGGATTATCCAGTTGGGCCCAATGTAATCACAAGTATCTTTAAAAGTGAAAACGGTATTAATAGATCTGAAAGAAGAAATAGACAGTGACAAAATAATAGTAATGGACTTCGATATCTCACTTTCAACAATGTATAGATCACCTAGACAGAAAATCAATATAAAAACACTGAACTTGAACTATACATTAAACCAGATGGACTTAACAAATATTTACAGAACATTCTATCTAGTGGCAGAAGAATACACATTCTTCTCAAACATACATAGAACATTCTCCAGGACATTATATTTTAGGTCACAAAACAAGTCTTAGTAAAATTAAGAAGAGTGAAATTGTATCAGGCATCTTTTCCAACTACAGTTGTATGAAACTAGAAATCAATTATGATTGGAAAACTGGAAAATTCACACATATATGGAGATTAAATGACATGGTTCTGAATAACCAAAAGGTCAAAGGAGAAGTCAAAAGAGAAATAAAATACCTGAGACAGATGAAAATAGAAGTGCGACATACCAAAACTTATGGGATGCAGTAAAAGCAATTCTAAGAGGCAAGTTTATACAGTAGTTCTCAAATAACATTGTTTTGTTCAACATCATTTTGATATAAGGTTGATGAAATGGTGTAGGAACTTAACTCTTGTTTACATCAATTAACCTGTGGTAACACTGGTTTCATTATACATTGTTTTGCTTAAAGTCACAGAACCTAACGACGTTAAGTAAGGATTTACTGTACAGTAGTCCCCCTTTATTTGCAGTTTCACTTTTTGAAGTTTCAGTTACCTGCTGCCAACCACAGTCCAAAAATGGCAAATAAAAAATTACAGAGAAAAACAATCCATAAAGTTTAAATTACACACCATTCTGAGTGATGTGATAAAACCTTGCAACATCCCACTCTGCCCAGCCTGAGATATGAGTGATTGCTTTGTCCAGTATATCCACTACCTGTTGTAAGTCACTTAGTAGCTGTCTCAATTATCAGATCAACTGTTAATATCACAGTGTTTGTGTTTAAGTAACTTATTTTACTTAATAATGGCCGCAAAATACGAGAGTAGTGACGCTGGCCATTTGGCTATGTCAAAGTGAAGCTATAAAGAGCTTCTTTTATGTGAAAAGATGAACATTCCCTACTTAATAAGGAAAGAAAAAAACGCTGAGGTTGCTAAACTCTACAGTAAAAATGAATCTTCTATCTATGAAATTGGGAAGAAGGAAAAAGACATCCATGCTGGTTTTTCTGTTGCACCTCAAAGTGAAAAAGTATGGCCACAGTGCATGATAAATGTTTAGTTAAGATGGGAAAGACATTAAATTTGTGGATGGAAGACCTGAACAGAAAACTCGTTCTGATTGATGGCAACATGTTGCACCAGAAAGCATTGAGCCTATACAAAGACATCAGCAGGGTATCTCCTATAATGAGTGACATTAAGCCATTTACTGCCAGTAAGGGATGGTTACCCAGATTCAAAAAGAAATTTGACATTTTATCATCTCTCATCATCATAAGAAGAAGAGTGATTATAGTACAATAAGATGAGAGAAAGAGAGAGAGAGAGAGAATGTTGATATAACTTTGATATTGTATATTGATATATTTGTTCTATTTTATTATAAGTTATTTCTTACTGTGCCTAATTTATAAGTTAAACTTTATCATAGGTATGTATGTACAGGAAAAACATAGTATTTATGCAATTCAGTACTATCTGCAGTTTCAGACATCCACTGGGGGTCTTGAGACATATTCCCTGTGGATAAATGAAGACTACTGTACCAATGAACACCTATATTAAGAAAAAGAAGGATCTCAAATAAACAACTTCACACCTCAAAGAACTAGAAAAAGAACAAACAAAGCCCAAAGTTAGCAGAAGGAAGGAAATAATAAAGGTCAGAGTAGAAATAAATGATATAGAGATTAAAAAGACAATGGATAAGTCAATGAAACTAAGAGTTGGTTTTTTGAAAAAATAAACAGAATAGATAACCTTTAGTTTAACTTACCAAGAAAAAAAAGAGGACTCAAATAAGTAAAATTAGAAATGAAAGAGGAGACATTGCAACTGATACCACACTAATACAAAGGATCATGAGAGACTACTTTGAACAATTGTATATCAACAAATTAAAAAACCTAGAAAAAATAGATAAATTCCTATAAAGATACAACCTACCAAGACTGAATCATGAATAAATAAAAAATCTGAACAGAAGAATTACTAGTAAGGAGATTGACTCAGTAATCAAAAACATCTCAACAATCTAAAGTCCAGGATCAGATGGCTTTACTGATGAATTTATCAAACATTTGAAAAAGATTTAATACCAATCTTTCTCAAATTCTTTCAAAAATAGAAGAGGAGAGAATACTTCCAAACTCATTTTACACGATCAGCATTTCCCTAATACCAAAACCAGACAAGGATACTACAAGAAAAGAAAAGCACAGGCGTATATGTCTAACAAACATAGATAAACAATTTTCAACAAAATATTAGCAAACTAAATTCAACAGTACACTCAAAGGATCATATACTATGATCAAGTGGGATTGATTTCAGGGATGCAAACGTGGTTCAACATACATAAATACAATATACTGCACAAACAAACATATGAGAATATTCATAGAATCATTCATTATAATATTAATGGAAGAAAAGATTAATAATATTTAGCCATGAAATACTATATAGCAGCAAAAATGAATGAACCAGAGCTACTTGTATGTGCATGGATGATTATTGAGTAAATATGAGCAAGTATAGGCCTACCTTGGAGATATTGCAGATTCAGTTCCAGACCACCACAATAAAGCAAGTATCACAATTAAACAAGTCATAATCATTTTGCTGGTGGAAGGACTTTCCTTTAATTGATAAAAAAAAATGCAACATCAGTGAAGTACAATAAAGCGAAGTACAATAAAATCAGGTATGTTTGTACACAATAATATGTACAGTAAAATACCACATAAATAAATATTATGTTCTAAAAACAGAAAGAAATTGAAATTACAACCACCAAATCCAGAATAATAGTTACCTGTGTGTGAGGAGAGTGGAAAAGGAGGTTGATATAATGAAGAAAAAGTACACTAAGACTTCAACTATACTGATTAAGCTTATCTCATAAACACATCTGGGAAATAAACACTACCTAATTTTTTGTCTGTAAATTTTTGTCTAAATTATTTCACGAAAACAATCTTAAGTACTCTTCTCAAAACAAAGTGAGATCACATCCTGCCCCTCTGCAAAAAACTCAGCTGAAATTCAAACTGCTTCTCAATGACCATCAGGTCCTACAAATATGGCTCAAGCATTTTTCTCCAAAATTTTCTCCTACTAACTTCCTTTTTGCTCATTTTGTTTCAACAATACTAACCTTTTTATTGTTACAAAATTTTCCAAACTTATTCCAACCTCAGGGCCTTTGACTTGTATTACAACAGTCTATAATACTACTATCACAGGAATATTGTAATATTATTATGTATTAATTTATTGTCTAAGTATTTGAGAACAGTGGTGGGCATGGAAAGAAAGAAAAAGACCACTCTTCAGAAAGATCTTCACTTCCAGGGTAAATCGGACTTCCCATATTTTAAGGTCTGAGTCTTCATCACTATCGAGAAGGGTTAACTCCCCCTATAGACAACTTATTGAAATTGAGAGAAGGAGGCAGAATGGACTCTGTGTTTCAGAGGTTGAAAAGACAGCAGGTCCTCGTGTGGTATCCCTGGGTAAGGAAAACAGTGGCCGAAGTTTTTATTAGATCCCACTTGTTCTAGGCAGAGAATTTCTTGGGCAGTGAGACTTCAGAGGACAATGACTGCTAAGGGCATGCATTGAAAGGATGAGGCATTATGGATTAGGATAGAGGTCAGCTGAGTTGAACAGATTATAAAAGGAGAGGGTTTATTTTTTCAAGTACCCTCCAGAGGAGGGCCCCTTGGAATGAAGCTGAGAAAAGTATGTACTGCAGTGCAAACAGCATCATTGGAGAAATGGCAGAAGACCGGTTTTCTACCACAAGGCTGTGTAGCAGCAAGGAGCAAAGGCAGGTTTGGCAGATATGGGTTGGCAAACTCAAACATTCCTCACTGCCTCAGCAAGGAAGTCTATTAAGCATCCATTTTGTATTAGTTAAGTCCCTGAGGTAATTGGAGGAACAAAGGGAGGATGCTAGCTCCCAGCGTTTGGTACTGGCCTTTCCTCTAGAAAAGAGTATGGTATTCAAGCTGGTTCTAATCAAAGGTGGACAATAAAATTTATGAGTCCTTGCACCCCACATGAAGAAAAAATGCAAATAACCAACTGGTAGAAACTCTTTGTTGGAGGAGGTCACCTAGAGACATGACCACCAGTTGACCCGCAAGCTGGACCCAGGCAATTGGAGGCTCTTCATCCCCTTTCTTGTCTTTGGAATATATGTTCCATCCACTGTTCTCACAGTGGGAGCTGTTTTCAATGACACATCTTTCCGTAACACACCTTTCAGAGGATAAGGTGTTGTTGAGATCATATGGACAGTGCACATGACTAAACTCAGTTAAGGCTTCTGTATAAATGTTTAAGATTCTGGCAGGTGAGTTGCAGAGACACTAGCTCTTGTGCGGTTGCCCAAGATAAGCCTTGGAAGTAAGTTCCCTTGCTTATTAAAACGTCCACCTACCAATCTAGAGTGGTCTACCTCTTTCTTCAGTCTCTCCTTGACTTCTGCGTTTGGAGGCCAGTTTCAGGTTTCACCTGGGAGGCTCCTGAGGTTTTGAACCATCACACCTACAATCCAGCAGGGCCATAGATCCCATTCTTGTTAGTATATACTTTAAGCAATTTTCCTCTTTGCCTTTGTTATCATTTCTACATCACACTAGTAGATTTGCATTGGGTGAAGAGAGTATTTTAATCACTGTTAAGAATTTGTGCTGTTATTAGCTCAGAGGTCACCTAGAACCTTGATTTCCATTAATGAGAACATGAATACCTACTATTTTGATACTGTCAGGTGTCAGCAAATGATTAGCTTCTCCTGCTGATAAACAGCAATACCTTTTTGTAGGACTGTTATTATCTTATCAAAAGTCAAAGATTCATGAATGAAGCAATAAAATATTAAATATGTTGTTATATGACTTGATAAACTTGATAATCCTTGCTAAATGATAAGTATTTTTGTGGTTTATTTGTTAATAAGCATTGTCAAATTTAGATGAAAAAGCATGTATAGGGCTTTTGGAATAATTTGCATTTGAATTGAAATATGTGCACTTTAACAGCTGGAACAATGGAGAAAAGTCAGTTTCCTCTAGGGTAAAAAAAAAAAAATAGAAAATTGCTTACCAAGAAGGTATCAGCATGAACAGATGACAGTTAAAGATCTAGCTCACTGATTACAAACCTTATTTTAGAAGTCTCTCTTCTGCACATTCCCTGTAGCATTATCAGTATTCAAGCTTTTTCACAAACTACACATGTGTGGCTATGGAAAGGCTAAAGTAATTTGATGTCCTTCTGTTTCGCGTTTAGGTTTGAAATGAATGGGTATATGGAAATTTTATAGCAGTAAAGACAATTTGCTGATCGTATCATACTTATCTTGATCAGTTTGAATCTTGATATTAATACTTTCAGCTTATTTTAAGATATAGAGCAAGTTCATCAGAAGATATGATATAAAAGATATAAATCTCATGTATAAGTAACAGTAGAAATGACAGTCTGACTCCAAGTTCACCCTTTTTAAAGAATCATGTGGCTCCATCTTAGTTTCTCTATATATACACTTTATTTTGTATTATTATTATTATTATTTTGAACTGGACTATTTATTTCAAAAAGTTGACCAAAGTTCCAACTGAGTGGCCCCAGTTGAATTTGGCCTAGGGCCCTCTGAGCAGGACTGGGCAGATGATATAGGAAAGGACTGAAGGGTATATCTGGACCGAGGGCCTCAGAACTGCCAGATGATGTTGGAGTTGGGCTGCAGGTAAGGCCTGTGCCAACTAGCTCCACATCAGTTCCTCCAAACACCGTCCTCTATCATCATGGAGAACCTCTTGAACCACCAATTATCAAAGAGGGACACTAACAACTCATCTAGTAACAATTCTGTCTCCTTCCCAAAGGTCCTTGTGGGGTCAGCCTGGAGCCAAACCTTGCCTTCTTCATTTTGGGTTCTTCCCCATTTGTCAGTCACAAAGACATTGTTAATAGGTAGGTACCACCCACCTATTTCCACCACTTCTATCACTTGCCACCTATTTGACCAATAGGCTTGAACATTTATACACCCAGCCAGCTCTAGAGATGAGGAAAGAAATCTCAATGTCACTTTATAGTATTTATTTTGGAAAAAAAAAACAAAAACGAGAGAGAATGTTATAATATTTATCAGATGCATAATAATGTTCCCATTACAGTAATAAATAAATAAGGTAAAAGTCAATTTGTAACATATAGTCAGCAACCAAATGAAAGGATTGTGGTGATTACAACATGATTTATTACATACAGTACAGAAACAAAAAGGACCAGAGCAACATTCGACTTGTAACTCCTCTTCTGCACCTAGGAAAAATTATGCTTCTGAGCTGCCATTTGTAATTCAGGTTGGCACCAATCATATTGGAAGGACAGGAATTATACATTATCATTTCTGAGCAATAACTGAGTATTCAGTTTCCAGTTTGCTCAAATAAGTTGTCTAATTCTTTGTCCCTTCCTACTAATATCTCCAATCTCTTAGTTTGTATTTCCATCTACTAAGGGAGCAAAGAATGGTGGGCACTAAGGTTGCATCTCTCAACCCCAGAATAAGTTGTTCTCTCCCATGTTCTCACTTTTTCCTTTTTTTACAGATTTAACTTTGTCATTTTTTTTAATTGTAGGGTTCTCCCCACTTTAGGTATATGGTAAATAATAACTCCTCAAGTTTGCCTACACTCCTTCTGGAAGAGGCTAGTATATTTATAATAAGATATGGTACAGAGAGAAAACTATCAAGTTTTAGCTGAGTGTCCTAAGGGTCCATTGATACTTAGCACCTGTTCAATAAATTGCCTAGCTCAATGATGGCCATTGTGTAATACAAGATTATCTTACAGCTGGACTAGGAAAACTCTGTGCTTATGTCTATGGATACCTGGAAATCTGGAACTGATCCTTGGCCAAGATAAGAATGAGGATGAACAATATTAGTAATTTGTAATGTGATGTAATGTGATGTTAAAAGTTCAAATTTCCCTGGAAGAACTTGGTGCAAGCTTGTCTACATTGTTTAGAAATGTTTATATTGATGTTTTAAGCCTGTTTTAATTGATTACACAGCCTGGTTTTACTTACATGAATTGTTGGTTATGAAAGACCTCACTCTACACTTTTGCCTGGACTCCCTTGAAATCAAGATATTTGTTCATATCTTTGTGGTTTACATCTGGCAACAAAGTACATTCCATGTGGCTGAGAAAGGATTCTGGAGGCTGGAACTCCTTGATAATTGCCTTTACTTTCTGTCTTCTGTTGTACTATATCCTTTGTTTTTGACAAACTTATATGAGTTCACCTTAAGGATCTGTGCATCTTTGAATTATCAGATCCTGTGTAATCAATGCAGGCACACACTGTGTAGGTTCTTTTAAAGAAAGGAAAAAAAAATGCCCATAAAACTACTTTTCCAATCACTGCCACTTGAAATAGTCACTGTGTATAAACACTGGCATCAAATGATTTTATTCACTAAGAAAACAATGATATCATTTAGAGACTGTATTTACCACTCACTTTGCTTTTTTTTTTTTGCTATTTGCAATGTGACAATTGTATAATAATTTTTTAGATTAGACACACACATATACAAATGACAGTATATATATTAAAATAATGTGAGTATAGGTATATATAACATATGAGACATAGTAGTTTCTGGGGTCAGAATCCTAGTTCTAACATTTACAGTTGTGAACTCTTAGTCACTTTGTGTTGGCTATCTGCCTCAGTTTCTGCATCTGAAAATGTGGATAGTAGTAATAGTAGATTAAATCAGTCCATGCATGTCTCATAGTCAGTGGTCAGTTAGTGTTAGCTATTATTATTATTGATTCTATTATTATGTTTATATAAGGCATTAAATGGATATAAGTATATTGAAAAGGAATTCAAACTATTCTTCATACTTTGCACATTAGAAGTAAGGTTTAGTGTCACATAACTCTCACTTTTTAATATTTGTTATCGACAATTTTATTATTAAAATAATATTAGCGCAAAAGTAAGCATGAGAATACGTTCTTTAATCGTGAGTCTCCTTATTCTTAGATTATGTGGAATTCTATTTTTTAAAGAATGTTGTTCACTCTAAAGTATTGCACAAAGGTTAGGGTTATTATTAATTTGAGTCTAGTTATAGGTTTCAGCATAAAATGAGCTCCTATAAAGACCTAGTACCTTCTATAGCACATCATTTGAGTAAAGCATAGAAGTGCGACTGGTACTGAAACTACTGCAACGTGATAATCTCTGAGACGGAACTGCTTCAACATCTTGATGTTTCGATTTCTTGATAAAGCAATCCCCAGGGTTCAGTTCATTCACGGTGTGAGGCTACTTACCTGGTCAAAGTACATCACTTTTGTCCTCCAGTTTTCATATTGGCTTCCTGTCAGGGTTTGCATTGATTTTAAAGTTTTATAGTTGACGTTTAAAGCACTAAATGGCCTGATACCTGCTTATATTAATGATTTGCTTATCCCCACAGGACAGGAATAAAATTTGAGATCTTCTTCTGCTAGCTGGTTGTCAGTCTTAAATGTCACCTTGAGATTCAGAGAGCAAAGGCTTTTTGTCTTTTGCTCATGTTCTTTTTGAGATCAGATAAGACATTAGAAAGAACTTTTCTAAAGGTCAGTGGGGCATCATGGGAAAATATATCAAGACCTTTGGTTTATCAAATTAATGTATGTTTTCAAATTCTCAAATAAGATTTGTAACAGACCAAATCTCCCAGAAATGTTACAATGAAATATTAAATCTGTGAAATGGGGAAATTATTAAAATAATATTTTTATGTTATTTTTTAAACTTAGAAAATAAACGTGATGCTATTGAGTGAGAGAATTTTTTTACTGTTCTCATCTATGACAGTAAAACTTGTAATTTTATTTTTAAAGTGAGTCGCTCAAGGTGCAATTTCTTAAATATCCTAAAATGTTTATAAATTTCTTGAATGGCAAATTTCCTTAATATATTTTATAATTGATCACGAATAGCCTTTATAGATTTAGAGTAAATTATGAAGACTGGGTTATGCTATGTGTTTGTGTTAGATAGCTTTGGTTAATGACATATGATTGATGCCAAGAGCAATTAGTTGGCTTTGTGGGAAGAAAGTAACAGTTTCATGTGAGTGTCAAGTGTTAAAACAGAAAATTAACTCTCTATGACTGTATATAGTCTATAAAAGGAGTTTTAATTCATAATATAGGTAGACCAATTTTTATGTCCTAGTATAATATATAAAAGAAATCTTTATCTATTATGTACCTACCTACTTATCTACCTATTAGTTTGTTTTGTATTTCAGTCCACTTCCTTGTCTGATACTTAATAATTTACTATATATCTAATTTTCTGCATATAAGATAAAGTACAAGAAAGCATCTTGAAAGTTGAGTGCTAGATGCATGTGACATATCATTCTATGAGGGAATGTTTTGCCTATGAAAGTGACCTGACCGATTTCAGAAAGCGTCCTTTGTACTCTGCCATTTCTCTCACGTTCTATCTTTCTTCTTGTAGCTATATAATGCTATTCCTTCTTGTAAATCTCACAAAAGGAAAACTTTTAAAGTTTAATAACATGGTGAAAATAAAACAAAATATCCTTCCTAAGACATTTTAGGTGAGGTGTCTTGATGATAGCTCAAATCAAACCATGAAAGGTGACAGACGAACTGTTCATTTAGGGTTAAAAGAGATTCTTAAACTGTATATAACCATAAGCTCCTGAATAATAATTTTTTTTATTATTTGGGATTCAATTTCTATTTTTTCATAATATGAATGATTTGTAAAAGGATAGGTTAGCCATTTTTAAAACATAATTCATGGTTCAATAGTATATGAAGAAAGTTCTACAGTATATGAGGAAAAATGTTAAAATATCTGATACTTTGGAACTCATTATCACTGAGAAATTTACAGTAAATCCACTTCATGATATAATACATAAAGTACAAATGTGTAATGTTGTTGATGCTAACTTCATGATGATATTGACAGTCTTATGACTAAATCCCTAAGCAGAAGAAATACTGAAAATTAGATTTTTATCAGGTTCTTCCTAACTTTAAAATGCAATCTATGGGCTCAGCTATAGAATTAAGTTTTCAAAAATACTGTTAAGCATACAACTAAATAATCAAGAACATATTATAAATATTAATGAATATATTTTAGCTTTCGGCTTCCTGTAATTATTCATTTTTACTCCCTCAGCATTATTATGTGGTCCATCCTTAGAAATCATCTTCTTTTTATATATTCTAAAATTGTTTTTATTGTGTTTGTGATTGGATTCATTTGTATATTGAATTTGCAATCGTACTTATTAGATTATTATTAGTTTAAACTATGCAAAATTGTAGATATTTAGTTTTTGCCCTACAGATATGTTAGCTTGAGATTTTTTTTTTTTTTAAAAAAATAGCAATTGCATACCAGAAGAACAAATAAAAGAAAAGCCTTTAATCCTTCATGGTTAACCAACCTTTAAAAAATTATTTACCTTCTTATATTAAAATGATGTATTATACAATACGTAATAAAGAAAATTTATTTACAGAGAAATGTACTAAAAATATAATATTAAATTAATTTATACTGCATTATTATTTATAATTGTAATATATAATTTATTCTTCATAAATGTGCAATACTCCTTTTCTAAGGTTAACATTTTGTCCAAAGACTTTTCATAATAGCATGATTTTGACTCAATACTTTTTAGAACACCTAAGCAATTTAAATCTCAGACCTGAGACTTCCTCTAGTTTGTATAGTATTCTGTAAGATCCTACAGTAGAAACAGATTTCACAGTTTTCCATCTTAATTTCTGACCTACAGAGTTTATGTGTTTGCTGTTAATATCTTAGAATGTTCCAGTTTAGCTCATACCATTAATTCTCAAAACTCTTTAGTCATAATTTCTTTCTTTTGAAACTCATGTGTCTTGGGAATTATCTAGACTTACAGTTTCTGTTGGGAAAGTTCTCCAGGCCTCCATAACTGCAGCTATTCAATTTTCAGGTTTTCCATAGCTATAGGAGCAATTTATTTTTTCTGAGATATCATTGAGTGATTAGATTGGGTCTTATACATTTAGGTATTAAGAACCTTAAATCTACTTGGTTCTTAAATAGAAACTCTCAATGGAAACAAATAATAAGTTTATTATAAAAATAAATGTGTCACTCATTTTACTAAAGATTTAGATTAAAGTGTGTACACATTTATTGCTGTTTCTAAAGCAAAGTATACAATTCTGAGAACAGCGTATCATCCCAGAGACCGGTAAGCTCATACTTTTGTAATGTAAGAGTGGGAGGGGCTACTTTGGTTAATTTTATATATTGATTTTGTCTTCATTTTTTTTTTCAATTTTGTCTCATTGATGCTTGTGATAATTGAAATAATTGTTATATCATGTCCTAATAATCATACCAAGTATTCATTTCTCAATACTATAAAGTCCAGTTATTGATATTTTCGCTTTATTTGGCTTATTCTGACTCACAGATTCTCCTGAAAGACTAGAAAAGGCAAGTTCACCCTGTACTGTCCCCAGCCTCACTTTAATACCCAAGTTTCTGCTCTACTGGTTTTAATGTTAGAAGATGGTTTTCTGTAAATGTTTTAAATCATTTTGTCGACACTGATGAAAAAGCTCTGAATTGCGTACAACTTTTTTTAAGGCTCTAAAAAAGTATATCATTATGTTGAAACAAACAAACAAAAATATCTAAGAGTTAGTTTACAGGAAATGTGAATGACTCTACCCTGTAGGATACTCACTGACAAATTCTATCTGTGCCTCCCTATCTCATCTTTCTCTTCTTCTCCTTATCTTTCTCCTTCTTATCCTTCTCCTCTTCCTTTTTCTTCTCCTCCTCCTTTTTTTCCCCCCAATCACCAATTGTCTTTGTCTGTTTGGGCTTCTATGACAAAAAATGTCAGACTGGGTAGCTTGAACAACAATTTATTTCTCATAGTTCTGGAGGCTGGGATGTCCAAGGTCAAAGAGCCAGCAGATTTGGTGTCTTGTTAGAGTCCACTTTCTGAATTATAGACAGCTGTCTTCTTGCTGTGTCCTCTCAAGGTAGAAGAGAAAAGAGAGCTTCCTGGGATTTTTTTTTTTTAAGAATTTTAATCCCATTCATGATGGATCCACTCTCATGACCTAATCACCACACAAAAGCCTATGAATTTTGAGGGAAATATAAGCATTCAGTCCATTACACCAATTAAATTCAATTTAAATTCACTGAATTTTATTAATCTCTAAGCACTAGTCTCAAACTGGACATATGTTTGGAAGAATCTGGTCCTAGGTCTTATTGAGCATGTAGTGCTATAATACTGAGAAGCGAAACTTCTTGAAACAGAGGAAGAAGTAACTAAATCAATTTGGAGCATTAGGAAGTAACCAGAAGTGCATGTCAAATGAACTTTGAAATATGTCATATTTTGCAACATGGAATGGGGGAAGAGGGAAGTGGTTTCTAGGAAAGGGGATGCCACATGTGTAAAAGCACAGAAGCATGAAAGATCATGGTCCATTAAGAAACAAAAGACATTGTGTTGGAAAGGCAGATGATGACTTAATCTGGAATTAGACGTGGAGCCATCTTGGGTCACAGGTGATTTATTTAATGTCTACCTGAGGTGCTTTTGGTTTTCTGACTGACCATAAGTCTCATTATCATTATGTCAATTGGATTTGTACCCTATTTTGATGTGTGAATAATATCAAAATGAGACTATTGCTGTAGGCCCCTGTGGAAACTAATGACTATATATACTACTTGTAACTCTATTTATAGGGAAGTGCTAATATCACTTAAATGTCCCAAGTTAGGGAAATTGTGAAGTTAATCATGCTACATTCATATAACAGATTATAAAATAATTGTAAAATAATGATTGTGACATTGAGGAAAATGGCAATAGCATACTGCATTTCTCACTCACATAACTCATAAATAAATGGTACACACACATACATGCTTTGCTACTAAACCTGTATTGAAATCCTGGCTTTGCCATTTACTAGCAATCATACTGAAAACTCTATTAAAAAACATTCTGCCTTGTGGATCTTATATTCTAGCAGTAACTAACAAATAAATGAACTAGCATAAGCATAATATGTCATGTTAAAAATAAAACAGTAAGAGAGATAGGGAATAAGGAAGGTTATAATATAGAGTAGGTGCTTTTTTAATAGTTTTCAAAAAAGACCTTGTAATAATTGTGTCATTGGAGCATTGTCCAAAGGAAGTAAGGACATGAGTCAATAGATATTTGAGTGAAGAGAGTTCCAGGGGAAGGAACAGCAAATACAAAGACTCTGAGGTAGTGGCAAGTCTGTTGTATTTGAGATAAAGAAGGAGCCCCATGTGGTTGAAGTAAAGAAGTGAGAGAATAAAAAATAAGGTCAAAAAGATCATCTAGGATTTTATAGGCCATTTTAAGAACTTTGTATCTATCCTCACTGTTGAGCAGACATTTTGGCAATGAAAATACAGTGATGAGTAAGACTTAACATTGTTCCTAATGTCAGAGAGTTTAAAGCCAAAGAACGAAGTATATCTTTCTTCACCTAGGTGTTACTTAAAAGGTTTAAAGATTTTAAGTAAATTTAAAATAAATTATTTAAATAAATTTATTAATTCCATATGCCTATTAAGAGCAAAACATATTCGAATACATCATTTTATTCAAGAATCCCTATCACTTTGAGTTATTTTACTGGTTATGGTCATAGATGATTACTATTGTCTGTCATTCCTCACTTATTGTTAGCCATAGTTGTCATCCTCTATTATTTGAAGTAGGAATCCATCCTCCAAAAAACCTGCCTAATCCAAATTGCTGCATCTACCTGCAGATCGTGAAATATATAGTGATTCTAACAATTACAGAATATGGAACAGAATTGAGAGATAATTTGAAAAATAGCAAAGATCAAAATGAACATTTAAAATTAAATAGTAGAGAACTTTGAAGTAGCTAACACAGGACTCATCCTTCAACTTTGAAAAACTTGAAATGGGAACAAATATATGAAATAGTTGTTTTCAGATGTTGAACATAAAGCAGCAGAGGATATAGTCCCTGAAAACAGAAATACTTTCTAGATGAGAATTCAAACAACAGGAACACAAGGAAGCTCTGAGGACTTGCTGAGTTGAGGAGACAAAGAAGTTTGTTTGAAGAGGTAAAGATGACTAGAATTTGTGAAACAGAAAACCAGAGAAGAAGAAATTAAGTATAAAAAATCTCCGAAAGTCTTTTTGGATTCTTGTCTAAACATTATCTGATTGTTAATCTGTTCATGTGCATTGAAACTTCACAAAAACAGGTAAGAAAAACAACAACTGCTAGGAACAACAAAATCACTGGAAGCTGTAAATCAAATAATTTTCACAGGTCACATAGGGCTGAGTGATATTGAGTTCCTACTAGATTAGTTAGAGAAGAGAAACTCTAATCCTTATAGAATTCTGTAGAGAACCCAGCTAGGTTATGTTGAAGGCTACTTTAGATCTTAATAAATAAACTTAAAAATAAAAAAAAAGGCTTTAAAAGGATAAAGCAAATCCATAAATAACTCGACTGACTCAAGCATCACATTAATGTTGAAAGCAGAAAAAATTTTTAAAAAATAAAATACTTTCTTCTCATAAGACTTTGTCTTTTTTTTTTTTTTTTTTTTTTTAAAGAAAGGAAATCTATTTCAGTAACTTCTGCCTACATCTTACTGGCCATACTGTTATCCCATGGCTACCCATGATGTGAAGAAAGGTAGAAATTTGAGTTTATTGCTTTCTAGTGTCTGTAGTAGATTAAGATTAGAGAAAAGAACTGAGATTAGGTTTTAATAAAATATCTGCCATAACAATTGTTCCAGGATGGTGGGAGTTTTTAGCTGGCTCTTCCTGTTCCCTCTTTGGCTAAGTGAGTAGTCTTTGCCCCCCCATATCACCAATGCCTGACTACTTTATCAGGTACTCACTTTATATTCCAGGTGCTAACATCCATTCTGGGCTTCAGAAAAGATCATTGTCCACAGAGTTGATTAGATGAGACTAGGAAACATCTTGGAGCACACGTTTGTTTAATTTCTACGAGGCAATAAATGAGGACTGTGCCGACTACAGTCAATGTGATGTCACCACTACATGGTAATTGGCACCTTCGTCCTAGAAATATTGTTTTCACTCCAGTGAAGACTGGAGTGTCCCAAGTACTGCTGACAGAAGGTCTTTCTTAAGCGGCCTCCGGAAGCTAATTCTGGTCTTGTTCACATTATTTCTTAGTATACCTCTTCCCAAGCTTCAGAACCTTTATTTCATGTATATTGGACTTAGTGTGAGGGGCAACACACAAAACAATGAACCATGTACCTTTTAGAACCTTTTCTGTTGTAAACCTGAATCAGGGCTTCTAAATGTTAAATTGTGATTTTTCTTTTCTTTCTTTTCTTTCTTCCTTCCTTCCTTCCTTCCTTCCTTCCTTCCTCCTTTTCCTTCCTTCCTTCCTTCCTTCCTTCCTTCCTTCCTTCTTTCTTTCTTTCTTTCTTTCTTCTTTCTTCCTTTCCTTCCTTTTATTTTTTTTATTTTTTTATTTTTGCATATGTTCTCTACTTTTCTTGTCCAGAGGCTGGCTGTGGTGAGGCAAAAGTGGGTGGCTATACAAATAAGTGAAGCTCAAAGTACGTGAAAATATCTTTGTGAAATCTTTACATTTTTGTGACTTTAGAAAAATTTTAATTTTAGAAACACAAAGCCTGCTTACCTGAACTTCCTAACTTACTCAGAGTGCTCCAGGGAGCAATTTAAAGTTTTGGTCATAAAAAACAATTTCATAAAAAAATGCTTTCATTTCCTTTAGGAAACACTTTGGTGGTTTTTAAAGAAGATTATTCCCAAAATTGCTGAAAAGTTCAAAACTGATCATTCCACACAACTTAGAAATAAAAATAAAAATGATAAACTTACCCTGAGACTGTCTGATTTAAAAACATGTTTAACAAACAGTGTACATATTTTTTTCTATAAACTTCCAAGGCAAAGCCATGCAGCCTTTAGGAATTTATAAAGTGTTAATTGAAGATAGTGAAGTGGCTACCGTCTGCTAATACAAATGAATAAAACAAAAATTCTTTAAGAAGTTTTCTCATTAAAAGAATGAAGAAACACTGGAAAAATGTATTTTAATCTTCGAGTTCTTTGCGACTGGTAGCAGACAATGTAGGGTCCATGCTGGCAAATATTTCTTCAGGTGTATCACTTATAGTTATGTTTCTTTGCTATTGGAGATGCCCATTGCCTAGTGGAGCTTTTGCACATATCAGGAGGACAGAACAATACTTTTCCAATGAAAGTATATTCTGTTGGACAACTTAATTGTAGGGTTACATTTGTAAGCACTCTTCACACAGTGTTTGTCAATGAATAATGAGTAACTAACATTATATCTGTAGTTTTCAGAAAGTGATATACAGTCTTACTGGGCCTCGCAGTCTCTTAGAGTCCCAGAATGAGTTTCACCTCAGAGTTATGAGGGAAAGACAAGGAATCTTCTAATATTTAAGTCTTCATTCTTGGCCATGCACTGTCCTGTTAAACTTCTTTCAGACTTGGCCAATCAAATCTCTCTTAGCTATTCATTAAATTATTTCTGTCATATCTTCTTCTAGCTGAATTTTTCTTAGGTAATCAATTAAAAAGTTTTCCTTGAGTAAAATTTTTCCTATTTCTTCTCACGGTTACAAATATTGACAGGCTCATTTTCTTTAAAGGTCCAAACACTTCTAGCTTTGCTTTGCCATTGCTTTGTCTCCCATCCTAGTTATTGCTCCTACCTACAGTCCAGGTGGAAGCATAGCTCTCAGGATATGAAATTTGTGTACCTGCTGCTCCTGGTTCCATGCACAGGGTTGGGGAAGAGATAAGCCAATGAAACAACACCCTTTCCTTCATTTTTAGTCAATTTCTCTCAAAGTCTATAACTAGATCTACCATAAAGACCAAACAGTTTCTAAAAAAGTTGACATTTATTTATAGATGTCATTAAAAACCATTTGAATAATTTTTATCCAAAAATTACCAGAAACAACTTTTTATATATAAACTGTGAAAATGTAAACTCAAATTACAACAATAATGTTTACACTTCTAAATTATGTTTCCATTTCAAGTATAGTTTCATCAACAAGAGGAAAGGCATTTTTCTGGAATTTTCCCAGTTATGTTTTATATGAAAAATTATATATTTTCTGGACTAATCTCACTATTAAAGTGTATAAAAATGTGATAAAATGACATTTGTGATGATTACTGTGTATTTTTCTTCCATGCTTCAATTTTACCAAAATCAGAATCTTATAGTAAAACTGAAATCTAATTTAGGCAGAAAGTTGGTATATCAAATTCAATTCTATTTCCAGATATTTACCCTCAAACATTATAAAACAGAAGAATTTCTTTCCTTCATGTTAATGTGTGATAGTAGAAAAACCGCTGAATCATCAAGGAGAATAAAAATGAATAGCAAGTCATGACTCAGTCTTGTGTATAAAACCAAGGAGATTAAATGTGCCTGACCTGTTAAGGACTGCACTGATTTCAGTGAGTTTGTTACACTTTGAAGCATTTCTAAAAATTGGCAAAATGTCCAACTGCCACTGATTTAGTGTAGCAGGAGTACAAGTACTAGCAAAACAATTATTATGTGCCAAGCAATGTGTTAAATCTGTCCATTTAATCCTCCCCAAATTGCCATTTTATAAATGATGACACTCAGGCTTACAGAGGTTATGTAATTTTCCTAGGACCAAAAGATTATAAACTGGTTTATAAGCCTCACTGAATAAGGTCCCTTGGCTTCTCTCAGAAGACAAGAGACTAATTCTGAGGTTAGCCTTGAAATATTATTTGGAACTTCCCAGAGAGTTGGGAGACAGATGATAAATAAAATAAATAAGAGTATTTGAGGAAGAGAAAATATAATATGCAAAGTTATTCATTAAAAGAAAACAAAAATAAATGAACGAAAAATCTTGGATGTTCTGGGAGGCAAGGAGTTTTATGAGATGAGAAGGTAGATTGGTGTAGTCAGTGAGTACACTAGAAAATGGACGAAGCATGGGTTGGATCATATAGACTATATGTTGTGGCAATATTTACATTTCAATATAGTTTTAAGATGACTCTATAGTATGGAGGACAGAATAGACAATACGAGAGACCAAAAACCTAGGGATGGTATTAGAGACTGGAACACTATTTCGGGAGGTCAATGAAAAATGTTGGTGAAAAGGTCACACTAGCAAGAATCCAGACCCTTTTGACTGGGTTGATCTCAGAGAAGGGGGCCTTTACTTTGGGTCCTAAAGGACAAGTAGATTTCTAAAGCCAGACATTTTGGAAAGCAGCAGGCAATTCAGGAACTGAGGTTCTTTTCGGCCCTACTTTTCAATTTCTCTAAATTACATGAGAAAATTTGCCTTGGTTTCAGCAGTGAGAAACGAGAATGTAAGATAGCTTCTCCAAATTCAAATATTTATTCCGAAACTTCAAGAACCAAAGACAAATTGTCTTTGAGTCATCTTAGTTATCAATGCAGAAGTCGGAATACTATTTCCACCCATCTAGAGGAACATACCTATACAGTGAGACAGCAGGATATAAATTTCATCTTTTATGTCTTACAAACTAAATTTGTATACTTATCAATGTATTATATATCTATACTTTTCAACCATCTTTCAAAAAATATTTTGTGGAGTGATCAAAAATCACTTATATATTTATAAAAAGCCAAAGCAACTCTGTCTGGAATGTTTGTTGCATGTATATGGCACCTAGGGGATATTTCTTCTAATCTTTATAGGCTTTTATGCTTTGGGTGTCTTAGTTACTTGACATTCAATTTTCTTTTTCACTTTTGGTTTTAAAAAGATACAACTAAATGGCTTTTATATAAAAAATTATTGAGATTTAAAAGGTTTAATATCGATCATTTTAAAAAGAAAAATATTGGCATGTATTTGGCACTGATTTATAAATAAATGTTTGTAACTTTCTTGAAATTTTTTGAAAAGTTACATAAAATATTTATTTACATCACTCTTCCATTGTTTGTCCTTGATCTTTTTATATTTCATGACTACTACTATATAGAAATACTTGTTCTAATGTATGTTCTTTATAAAATGTAAGCTTACACATTGGACTTATGAAAAATAGTAAATATTTTTAAGGAAATGCATTATTTTTGAAACATATGTAAATCTATAATACTACTCTTCTCATTGGTAGGTAGACTCAAAGAGTAAGCACAGGTATTAGAGTTAAGATTCATGTATAACTTAGAAGGCCTATTTGAGTCAGATGAATAGTGCCTTTGGGACAGAAACTGCTCTATATCTCCTAAGTTCAACATTAAGTTCATTTCACAAAGCAGCATGAATAAACTTTCAACTCTTAATGAAATAAATGTGCCCTTTGAGGAAGCATAGGTTCATTTGTCACTCGTAGCTCACTGAAACACTTGGAAGCTAAAAATATATTTTTATGCCCTAAACTTAGATGCATTTTTAAAAATGGTCTTGAGAATAAAGTAATGGTCTTGAGAATAAATGGAACGTCTGATTCACCCCGTAGATCAAAATGTAAATTCCTGGGTTCACTCCAGATAAATTGAATCAAATGTCAGTAGATGGGGGCCCTGGAATTTAGATTTTGATTATGCAAATGTTGGGAAATCTCACTACATACAGTATCTTGGGTTTTTAGGAACTAGAAACTTACATATATGAAATGCTTACATGCTGGATGCTTTACACATATTTAATATATAATATATTATTATTTAATACATAAATATATAATCATAACCACAATCTTATGGAGATACGTATGGATAACAGTTCATGGATGAGAGAACATGGATGTTAAATAACTTTACCAGAGTTACACAGATAATAACTCAAAAATAAAAAATTAAATCTAGTTTTTTCAAACTTTAAAGCTCTTTCCACTATGTCAGACTGCTGGGTTGGAGGGGGCTGGTTTGGTGGGGCAGAGGAAGTAATACTTTTTTGAAACAAACACATTAGATAACAAGCATTTTCTCTATTGGTTCATAGAACAAACTAGTAAAGAAGAAATTCTTATACCAACTTCACAGCTGAGACACAAAGAGGTTAGATAAGAGGCTGATAAACACACACTTATTTATACATTTATTTACATGTTAAATGACTACAAACGATTAGACATGAGGTTGAAAAAAGCATGTCTCATGTCAGCCCTCAAGGAGTTCACAGACTAACTTAAGAGACAAATAGATAAATTGATCTATACCATAATTTGTGATAAATGCTACAAGAATGAAAATAAAAGAAAGAATCTAATTTAGATTTGAGACTCAGAGAGGGCCTATCCAGTATGAGTGAAGTATGAGTGAGGGAGAAAGCACAGTAGGATGAGAGAAAAGCTCTCCAGGAGAGAGAGTAATCACATGAAAAGTCCACGAGGAAGAAAAATATTTGGTCCTTTAAGAATTGAAAGAGATAGTGTGGCCAGCATAGATGACAAAAGGTGAATGGTGCAATGTGATATTGGAGTCAGTGACCAAATCATGGAGGCCTTTGATGACACAATTAAAGACTCTTGGCAATTATATGTTAAAACATAGATGGAGAAAGAGAAAGGGAAAGTCCAATTTACATTCTAAAATATCATTCTGGGTATTCTGTAGCTAGACCAGCTTGGTTACAAAGTAGTTAAAATAAGAAATATGGATAAGATTAATAGAGAGTGGCAACAGAGATGTAGATATGGAGAGTAATTTTAAAAATAAATTTGGATTTAGAATGGTCTAAGCTTCATACTGGATGGGGGAAGGACATAGGATAAAGCTATGTTGAAAGTGATTTCTAATGTTTCTGTCTTTAGCAGCTAGATAAAGGGAGAATGGAAGGCCATATGTTCAGAAAAGGAGCAATAAAAAGGAGCAGGTTAAAATACAAAAGAAATGACTTAGATGAAAAAATATATATCTTGGTTTTTCGAACACAAAGATGGTACTTCGATCCATGGCAATAAAGGAGCTCGCATATGAAGATAGTATAGCATGAAAAACAGAGAAAACCCAAGAAGTTAAGCAGAAAAAGAGCAAAGGGGTAACACTGAGCAGGAGGAATCAGAGAGATACAAAGGAAATCAGAAGAGTGATCGTGTCATAGAAAACAAGAAAAGAGAGAAGTTCAAGGATGAAATGATCAGTTGTGTTGAGTATTTCAGAGAGGACTGGCAAGAAGAGGGGTGAAAAGTATTCTCTGTATACTCGAACCCAATGGACAGTTTTAGGTTTATTTGACTTTTGAAAATCTTGTCAGTAAAAGTGTAGATAGGGAATCAGGGTAAAATTTGGAGATCTGGAGTCAGGAAAGGATATTAACAGAGCTAGTTATATTATAATGGGACAGTTACAAAAAGTAGGAAAGATTGATGATCTGGAAAAGTAACATAAAAAAAGAATGAAAGTTTTTGAGAAGACAGGGATATGTGGAGGACCTTTGCGAGAATACAGATGCTTTTCCTGTTCTAACAGGAGAGAATAATGATGATTATGATGATGATAACTAACACTAATTGTTTTTGCTATATGCTAGACTCTTTTCTAATGTGTGTTATTAATTACATTATATGAATACATTGTTATAGTAATTAAATTAATAAAATAATCTTCTTAATAACTTCGTAAGGTTGGTATTGTTATCACCATTTTTTAGATGGGCACAAGAAACTTGTCCAGGTCACAGCTAGTAAGTGATGAAATGAGATTTGACAAAGAAACTGAGCTCAGTACTGCAGACTTGCTGGTAGGACGATGAGTCCCATCCTATGTGATTACATGTTACTACATGATTCATAAGGTAAAGTCATCAAATGAAGGGTAGAGGGGTGGTGGTGGTGAAGTATATAAGGGGAGATTTTAAAATGTATGAAAGAATGATTAGAGACAATGAGAGAGTATGGCGGTAAGTGCTCATTGGAGTTTTGTGAGAACAAATTTACAGAGATACCAGTCTTCCTGGTTTTGTGATTGAATCCTTTCCATAATGTGCTATATGAATCCAGGTAAAATAAAGTGGATAGTTGGATTCACTCAGGGCTAAAGTGTTTTTGTTTTGGCGAGGAAGTTGAAGATATCTGCAAAGGTCAAACAGATCCAAAATGTAAACTTAAATCTATCTACATTTCATCTACTTTCACCGGATTGCCACCAGGAACTACTGCAATTAGTATGAATAAGCCAAAAATTAATAACGGTGCATCAAACTGTGATTCCATAAAATCAAAACTAAAAGAAAGAATTTAAAAGGAGAGGAAAAATGTTATATAGTGTTACATAGTTAGTTATCTGTAATATAATAATATGCCCTGACTAGAGAAGTACTAGATATTCTTCTAATGTACAACAGTATTTGCTGTTTGTACCTACACTTGGAGAATTTTCCAGGATTGCTCGTAATATTATGACCCACTCACATTGCTGAGATTTCCTGTATTTTTTTAAAACATAATTTTTGAAGCAAAGTGAATTTTCCCTATACGTTTCCTGTATTTTCCCTTAATCTTTGTTTTCTTAAAACCATTTCCCATATCTAGTTCATCCTTCTTAATGAACACTAGTAAAGTTACAATTTCATGAAAATTAATGCTGATTAAAATAGATTTTCTATTATTTAAATAGTAAATACATGATATATAATTTAAACAGCAATAATGTGTAAATTGATTCCTTTAAGAGAAATGTGCTGTTTTAAGGTCACTATTTCATGCATACATCATTCATTACCCATGGTGACACTATATTGCCTACTCAAAGTTATCTCAAAGCCAGAAACAAATAAAGAGGTAAGCCTAAGCTGGTGAGAAATGTGGTTTATTAGCATTTTTTTTCCACAGATTCTTGCAAGTAAAATTTTGCTAAATAGATCCACATGGGAATGGTCTTGAATAGATAATTTTCTCTGCAAATTTTTCATTGTAGGAGCAAAGATTATGAATTTCACAGCCATAGACAACATTAAATTTATTTTACTACAATCTCAGATACAAATATTTATTACTGAGTTTTAAGCCAAATCAGCTACCATTTATTACATACAAATGTTGGTTCATGACTATATTTTAATTACAAAGTGGAATCAAAACTCAATATGTGAAATTTTGGAAAGAATTTACCTAGTAAATACTAGTATTTACTCGCATATCAAAATTCATTGTGATGAAAAATAGCATCTCTTTATTGAAATTTACATGTGTCTATTGAAAGCAGTGGCTATAATTTAAAAACCCTAAAATAGGTTGACAATATAAGTTTTATGAAAATTAAGATCTTTTTCACGTCACTTGACTTTGGCAAAGACATATTAGATGAGGGCAGAAGCTCAGTGAGTTTTGATGAACAAAATCAAAGGACTCTACAACTGAAACATAAACAGGTCTGATGGGTTAAGTAGAGAATTAAAAATGGGCCCTTCCAAGATGATTAGTGGAAGCCCAACAAGGAGAACAGAGCAAAAAAACAAAAAGTAAGATGCCAGTAAGTCAAAGTGGTATGTGATAGCTTCAGTAGTGAATAAAAGCTGGTATTCAGTAATTCATTTATTCAATAAGTATATAGTTCATCCCTACTATGTGGCAGGAAATCTTTTAGATGCTTGAGGTACAGCGATGACAAAATCCATGGCCACATGGACCTTACAGTCTAGTGAAGGAAAGAGATAATGAATAATAAACATAATGAATAAGTAACTGTTGAAAGTGATATACAATATAGAAATTTTTTTTTTAAAGAAACGGGGCAAGATAAGAGGGATCAGAGCTGAGGTGTGTGGAGTAGATTACGATTTAAAGTAGAATAATCAGTACAGGTCTAAATTAGAAGGCAATATGGCCTCTTCATTGCATAAGCTTAAAGGAGGTGAGAGAATCAGCCATGCAGATATTTGGAGGAAGAGAAGGCTCTCAGTGCAAAGGCTCTGAAGTGAGACTGTGGCTGACTTGCTTGTAAGAAAGGGTCAGTGTATCTTGAGTAAAGTGAATCAGGTAGAGAGCACCTGGACATGGGATCAGAGACGATCTGGTAAGACTGTCTTCTGTGGCTTTCTTCTTCTCTCTACCATTCAGGTCTTTTTCTGTATTTTCCCCTTACTCTGGTTGTAGAAGGAAGGGGCTAGCATGATAGGCTACATCACCAAATAAATCTAAGGGTAGAGGAAAGAAGTAGAAGTTTGATTCTGCAGAATGAGTAGATAGTGTAAAGACTGCAGGTGAATGGCCACATGTTCCCTGAGAGAATGCAAAGAGAAAGACACCACTGCACAGATTGGGATTAAACCTCGTTTCTGTTATTAATTAGCTACCTGACCTGAAAAATGTGACTTAGTAACTTCTCTGAACCTTAATCTCCTCAATGATAAAATGGATATATCACCTTTCTGTGGAGAGTAGGTTGTAAGCTGACAAGATCCTTGCAAACTGCAAGGGCAACCAAGGGTTACCTTGTTTCAGCAAACTCCTTCTGAGCACAAGAAAGTATAAACATAGTCACAGGCAGGCAAACAAGCTGAAGGCCATGAGAAGATACGGCTCGAGAAAAGTAGAAGAAACAGTCTTGTTATGACTAAGGGAAACTGCTTATGCCAACTAGTATGTTCTTGTATAAAAGTAGCTTGCAAAAATAAACTGGGTCATTGTCCACCATCAGTGGGCAGTGAACCTCCTGATCCCCACTTTCTGTCTTCTTTCTTTTCTCATCTCCCACCGTTCCCACTCAGGTTTATTTTCCAGGGCCGTGCTGGATGTGGGAGTATTTACCACTTGCTGGATGTGGCATCTTTCTCCTAAAATTACCATAAGGATCAGATAATATATGTAAACTGTTGGCACAGGGCCTGGCATAAAGTAGGCATTTGTGACAAGGTGTCTTCTTCCATTTTCTATTTTGGCTACTTAGCATTAATGTCACTGATTTCAGCTCAGAGGTTATTATCTTCTGGAAATAAATTTTGGATTTGAATGTAAAAACTGTAATTCTGGCACTATATCAATAAAAAAAGATGATTGAAACAGTTATACAGAATAATGTGAACTCACAGAGATAATAAAAAAAGTATTTTAAACTTTTTCCCATGGCACATTCAAACCTATTCCACGGAACTATTTTTTTGCCACTCTCCATTGAATAAAATCTAGAAAAAGTTTCAAGCCTTTTCTGGTCAATTTTTACACGTATATGTGTCAGGTAGGCTAACTGCAATGGAAAAGGGGAGTCTGGTGTTCTTGTCATTATTTTACTGCTTACAATGCTCCTCCCTCACCATTTGTCTGCATCAGAGACAGAAGAGATAAGTGACAAGTAAGTTCTTACTTGACTGAGACAGTTGTGAGTGAAAATTAGTCTTCTCTGGATCTGTCAGTGGTTTAAAACTGACACTTTTTCTTGCGGGGTGGTTTAGGGATTCTCCAGAGACCTTGCAATACTGGGAATTTCTTTCTTGTAGATCTCTTAAAATGAATTACTTTATCTGTTTCAACTAACCATTTATATTTTCTGTTCAGTCCTGAGGCACCCAGTAGTACACTCCCAACTAATCTCTGCCAGGATCATCTCACACCTCCATGCGGCCTTCATGGGCAATATCTAAGACAGCCCCAGTTTGCTTTGCTTGCTTAAGTGACCCACTTTTGTTGCACAGGAGTCACACATCCTTTATCCCAATAAACTCTGGAGATGTAGGCCATCTTCAATATTTTACTCAGCTCTGAGCAGCTAGAACTCTCAAGCTTTAGATTTTTTGGATTGAGTCCAACACCAATGAGTACATCACTCTCGATCTAAGAGACACATGGTTTCTTGAAGCATCTTTTTCTAGGCTTAAAATGAAGTTCAAATACCCTTTAAGAGAGTAGAATGAAACTCATGGTCCATAGATAACTTCTGGACGAATCTTCTAATATCCAGTGTTTTAGCTTCTATACTTTAAACCCTGAGTGAGTGAGGAATCAAGGGTCAAAAACTATTGTTCTGCCATTTCCTTTCTGAATCTGCATAGACTGTCTTATTGTGGAGTAAACAGAAATTCTGATTTGGGGACATAGACAAACAAACTGAAATCATTCCATTCTGCATTTTGTTATGCTATCTTCTCAAGAAAAAAAGTGTGTTATTTTAGAATAAAAATTCCTTGTTTAATCAACGATCTATGCCAGGGATCCCCAATCCCTGAGACCATGGACCGGTACTGGTCTGTGGCCTGTTAGGAACTGGGCAACACAACAGGAGGTGAGCAGCAGGCCAGCGAGGGAAGCTTTATCTGAATTTGCAGCCACTCCCCAGCGCTAGCATCATCTCCTCAGCTCCACCTCAGATCATCAGGCATTAGATTCTTATAGGAACATGAATCCCTGGTGCCAAAAAGGTTGGGGACTACTGGTCTATGTCACAAATATATATATAAAAAAATCTCTTGGCCTCTGGAAAGGCTAGAGACTTACCAAGAAGGCACCAAGTGGGAGAAGCACAAATTCATTGTTCCTGTTAGATTTAGTATTTGTTTCACTCAATTTTTCTTAACAGCATAATTTATGCTCTTAAGAATAATATACATATATTTAATATTGTAGATAGGGTAATTATTTACTTAAGGCACTGATTTTTTAATGTGATCCTGTTTTTGACTATTTGAAAACAAGTCTTTTCCCAATAGCTCAATATTAATAGATTCAAATGAATATTTTCTCTTCAAAATAACTACCAAAATGAGCAAACTTTCCTCTATTGAGGATAGATTTCATCTATTTATTTTTTTGAATGATTAAATGTCACTTGGATTCAAATCTAATTATGTGATGATCAAACTTCAAAAAAGCATTTGTGGGGGGGAGGGCGGGAATTAAAGATATGACTTTAAAGTGATGAGACTGGTTTCTCATGTATACCGAAAGGATTCTAAGAAGAGGCATTACAAGTAGTAATGAGGAAAAGAGCAGCAGCATCAAAGGAAGGGCGTTTCCTTCCAAGATGACAACTTGGTAGAACACAAAACTAACAAATAGAAACTTCTGATAAAATTAATATCATTACTTATATTCTCAACTCATATGTAATATATTAAAAAAAACAAAGATACTTGAATATTACTGGCATTAAAGACTTTATACTTACAGTATTCTTATTTTGGTTTTCAACGTACTCATTCATTTTAAAAGAAAATCCATATGTGAGTTAATTCCTTAGAACTTACATGCACTCGATTTCTAGCTTTCACTCATTTACAGTACTCAAAAGGCATAAAATAATTAGGTGAAACTCAGAAATATTCTCTATTCTATATATTTTCTTATAATCTTAAGTATATTACACAGAATTAAGCCTATTAGCATATTTCAGAAATAAAGATGAGTGACATCTAATAAGTGTTAAATATCTCTACGAGATACTCTTTTAGAATGGGAAATTCATTAAATTGCTTTTAGACAACATAACAATGTTTTCTCTGTTTCCCCCCAAAATGAATAGCAATGTAGCATTGCTTAGATGTAACCAATGTAGTGTTACTTTGAAATACTATTGTTAGTAATGAATATATTTCCTAGAAACCTATCATAATATTTATAAAACATGGGCTCAAACAAAACAAATGAAGTTTGCAACTATCAACTATTTCAATTGGCATAAACTCTAGTAAATAAACATAAAACAAATCATGTATTCTCAGCAACAAATACAGAAAACATCCATTCGTACTATAAAACAGCTATATTTCAGGTTTATCAGACTGAATTTAATTAGTTTGCCTTATGGTGTACATGTTAGAAATTAAATGACTTCCCTTCTATGAATGTATTTTCCACATAATTTAATATTTGAAATATATTACAAAAGTTAGTTGAATCAATGACTTCTCCTTGTAATAAATTTATGACTAGATTGCTTTTAAATTAAAAGAAATTGGAAGGAAAAATTATCCAGGAAGATTGTATAAAATAAGACACAAACTTCTCAAAGAGAGCTATTTGATCTTTGCTTACTATGAAAAAAAGAGGGGTAAATGAAATTCTCTGAATCTATTTTTTTTCTATCCAGGGACTTTTAAAGTAGAGAAAGTATAATAAAAAAATTAACTAAAAACAATCTTTACATTTAATATCTATTTATTATTCATTTATTACTGTAAAACCATTGGAGTAGACATTTTCTGAATATAAAACACTATCAAGGATCACAGGGCAAATCAAGGGAATTGGGGGCATAGTCAACAGCTCAAATGCCAACTCTAGAGCACCTATCCCACAGGGACTTCCTAGCACATAATATAGTATTACAGTAATTTGTTTATTTGCATTTCATCTCCATCTCCCACTAAAACATAAGCTCTACGAAGCAAGAACATTGTTATTTTTTTAGGGGTTGGGTCTTTATTATTTATTTATTTATTTATTTATTTATTTTTTTTTTATTTTTTATTTTTATTTTTAATTAAGTTTATTGGGATAACATTGGTTAATACAATTATATAATTTTCAGGTATATCTTATAATTTGACATTTCTATATTCTATTGTGTGTTTACCACTCAAAGTCCAGTTTCCTTCAGCTAACATATATTTGATCTCCTTTACCCACTTGACCCTCTCCCTATCCCCCTAAATTTGACCACTTTTACCCCATATACCTCCCCTCTCTTCCACCAACCCCTACCCACTGGTAACCATCAGTCTATAGTCTGTGTCCACGAGTCTGTTTATTTGTCCTGTTCATTTGTTGCTTTTAGGTTTATATCCCACATATAAGTGATATCATATGATTTTCAAATTTTTCTGTCTGGCCTATTTCACAAATTCCATCCGTGTTGTCACAAATGGCAGTATTTCATCTCTTCTTATGGCTAAGTAATATTCCATTGTATATATGGACCACAGCTTCTTTAGCCAATCATCTGTCATAGGACACTTCGGTTGCTTCCATGTCCTGGCCACTGTGAATAATGCTGCTATGAACATCAGTGTGCAAATATCTTTTTGGATATGGGTTTTCAAGTCTTTGGGGAAAATACCCAGTAGAGGGATTGTGGGATCATATGGTAGATCAATTCTCAGTTTTTCGAGGAACCTCCATACTGTTTTCCATAGTGGTTGTACCAATTTGCAGTCCCACCAGCAGTGTATAAGGGTTCCTTTTCTCTGCATCCTCTCCAGCATTTGTTATTACTTGTCCTGTTGATTATAGCTATTCTAACAGGTGTGAGATGATATCTCATTGTGGTTTTGATTTGCATTTCTCTAATAGCTAGTGATGTTGAGCATCTTTTCAAATATTTGTTGGCCATTTGTATGTCCTCTAGGGAAAAGAGTCTGTTGGATCATTTGTTTTTTTGTTGTTACTGACTCGTATGAGTTCTTTGTATATTTTGGATATTAGGCCCTTATCGGAGGCATTGCTTGCAAATATATTTTCCCATTTGGATGATTGTCTCTTTACCTGTTGATGATTTCTTTTACTGAGCAGAAGCTTTTTAGTTTGATGCGGACCATTTATTTCAGCTTTTATTACCCTTGCTTTTGAGGTAAATTCATAAAATCCTCTTTAAGTTCAAGGTCTTTGAGTTTAGTTCCTATGTTTTCTTCTATGCATTTCATTGCCTCAGGTCTTATATTCAGGTCCTTACTCCATTTCGAGTTAATTTTGGTGTGTGGTAATAGACACCAGTCTAGTTTCATTCTTTTGCAGGTGGCTTTTCATTTTTCCAGTACCATTTATTGAAGAGGCTTTCCTTCTCACTGTATATTTTTGGCTTTTTTTTATAAAAAATTATCTGCCCATATAAATATGGGTTTACTTCTGGACTCTCGATTCTGTTCCACTGGTCTGTGTGTCTGTTTTTCTGGCAATACCATGCCGTTTTGATTACTTTCACTTTGTAGTATAATTTGAAGTCAGGCAGAGTGATGCCTCCAGCCTCATTCTTTTTTCTCAGGATGGCTTTGGACATTTGGGATCTTTTGTGCTTCTATACAAATCTGATGATTTTTTATTCTATTTCTTTTAAAAAAGCCGATGGGATTTTCATGGAGATTGCATTAAATCTGTATAATGCTTTAGATAATATGGTCATTTTAACTATGTTGATTCTTCCAATCCAAGAACATGAAATATCTTTCCATTTCTTTATATCTTCTTCGATTTCTTTTAATAGGGTCTTGTAGTTTTCATTATGTAGGTCCTTTACTTGTATTGTTAAATTTATCCTAGATATTTTATTCTTTTTGTTGCAATTTCAAAGGGAATTATTTTTTCTACTTTTTCTGATGCTTTATTACTAGAGTATAGGAATGCTATGGATTTTTGAACATTGATTTTTGTAACCAGAAACTTTACTGTATTTGCTTATTGTTTCTAGTAGTGTTCTTGTGGTGTCTTTAGGGTTTTCTATATAGAGAATCATATCATCTACAAATAGTTACAGTTTGACTTCTTCATTTCCTATTTGGATGCCTTTTATGTCTTTCTCTTGTCTGATTGCAAAGAACATTGTTTTGTTCACAGCTTTTATCTCCAAAGCCTAGATCAGTAGCTAGTACATGGTAGGTACTCGATAGTTGTTAAATAAATAATTAAATAAAAACTTTGTTACTTTAAAGACAGCTTGAATCAGGGTTTTCTCTTATTTGTAGCTAAAAACATACTAATTGATAAGATCATTTCTTATTGTCCTGGAAAAAATAACCATGTTAATCTTAAAGTTTGATATACAGCATAAAAAGAGAATCTCTATATAATTATGTATGGGTGAAGCAATTCAGAATCTATTTTAGACATATTATTGGAGTATAAGCAAATGAATAAGATTTTGATGCTGTTAGGAGCCAAGTTATTACTATAGAAAAAGGGAGGTAGAAATGTGGAAGGGAAAGACAAGGAAAAACCTGTGATGATGAATTAGAATTGGAGGTATCATTAAAAAATATATATGTATGTGTAATTTCATGTGTATTTTTACATATGTATGTATATATGTGTTTATGTATACATGTATTTATGTGGATATATTTGGTCGTATGCATTATATACGTATAGCTTCTAGCAGTTTCCACTGAAAGGAATTATAACCAAAGATACACTGGTGACAATGAACACACCTAATGCCCAGAACTTGGTTTCTAATACTATTCCTTGCTAAAAAGAACCAGGGCTCTTCAGAGAAATGGCATATTTCAGAGCTGGAGCAGGGGAGGAGTAAGATGAGCTGGGAGTAGCTTGTTATGTAAGAAATTTTAAAACTTCTTAATGAAATGACCGGGGCATGTCATGAGAACACAGGAGCCCAGAGCATTTCCAACTGGCTAAATCTAGGACACTCTGTGCACTGAAATAAATAAATATAATTACTTACAAATTATTGAAGAAATAGAAATTCATACACTCATGTCGATATTACACAGATACATATATTTTTTTAAAAAATTGGGGAAAAGTGTCAACTAGTAAATCTGGAGCAAGTGTTGGAGTTGCAAAACTATCATTTTCAAACCATCATAGTTGGATTAGTTCATCAGGAAGAAGCAATGGATGCTTAATCTAGGTAGGAGAGATTTGATGAGGAGTGGGATATGTGTATGATCTTAAAATGTGTCCCAACAGATTGCTTAATCATTATAGGGAAAAATAGCAACTATGAAGTGAAGAAATTGAATATTTTGAACAGGTGATCAAAATTTATAGCACTAGTAACTTCTAGATTAGTTACCCAGAAAAGGATAGAATATCATTTTTGCAGCTTTCCAGGTCAAAATACTTTATCTAAATCTAATAATGAAGAAACATCAAACAAATAAAAAATGAGTATTCTACTGCAAAAACAAAGGAAGTATTCTTTAAAAATGTCAATTTCATGAGACAAAAAACAGATTAAGAAATTGTGTAAATTAAAGGAGACTTGCATTTAAATGAAATACATTACCCTCAACTAGATCTGGCACTGGAGAATTTTTAAAAATGTTAGAAGCGACATGATTAATTAGCAAAACTAGCATGTAAACATCAAAGTATTGCATCAACTTTAAAAACCGGTTGATTCCCATGGTTATATAAGATAATATATTCTTTGGAAATACATTGAAATATTTAGGATAAAAGGCCATGATATATGCAACTTTCTCTCAAAAGTTTTAAAGAAAAACAACATGTATAGAGAGCAAATGTTAAAACAAATTGGGCAAAATTTTAACAATAGATGAATTTGGGGAAATTGTAAAAGTTGCTTTCTGTACTGAATAAAAGTGGATTTGTGAAGTTCTTGTTTATTTAATGTGGTAAAGTTGGCTATTCTATAAACATTTTTAGAACATCACTCCATGATAATATTAAAATAAGTGAGATGTTTCTAAAGTGACATTAAAACATAAGGAAATATGTTAAAAGAAAAGAATTTTTTAAATTTATATATCTATGTAATATCAACATGGGTATATGAATTCCTATTTCTTTAAGCTGAAATCAGAAAATCTTTACAAAAAGTAGAACTAAATTCGTTTGACATTTGTATAACTAATGTTCGTGTGGGAGAAGAACACAGATCTTTGAAAAAAATATTTTCTTTTGCATTTGAGAGATTAATGAAAAAGAGCCATTAAAGCAGGATTGGGTAAGAATTCAAATTAAACTAGGAGCAATTATGACACTAGGTAATCTATTCTTTCTATTACAACCAAGCCGATAATAATTTTTATTTTAAATAAAAGTGATGAGAAAAGAGCAGGTGAGAAATTTTAACACATTAGGAAGATAGAAAAGTGGATAACTCAGCTAAGTGTAGAAGTTATACCTTCAGATCCATAAGATGCTAACAAGAGAAGAGCTGAAATCCCTATAGAAAGCTGATAGGATTAACATTTGGAAAGCAGAAATATAATCTGAGATGAAAAAAGAGAAATATGTACAAATGGTTCTCTTGATACCATTAGTGATGATTAAGTTTATATGTCACCTTGGCTAGCCTATCATGCCCAGCTGTTTTGGTCAAACACTAGTCTAGATGTTGCTGTGGAGGTATTTTTAAATATGATTAATATTTTAATCAAGAGCCTTTGAGTAAAGCAGATTACCTTCCATTATGTGGTGGGCTTCATCCAATAAGTTGAAGGCCCTAGAAGAAAAGATTGAGGTCTTTTTTTTCTGCCTCCAAACTACTTTTGGCCTCAAGACACAACATTAGATTTGCTGGAATTTCCAGCCTGAAAACCTGTGGGCTGATGTGCAAATTTCAGACTTGGTAGTCGCCATAATTGCATGAGCCAAATTCTTTCTTTTCATGGACTATACAGTCAAGGTAATCACCCAAAGGGAAACACAGGACAAAGAAATGGAAAATGCATCAAAAAAGATAAGAAAATGAGTACTCCGATCTTGGAGGTCTGATATCTGACTAGGTGCAAGTCGGCAAAAGAACAGAAAAAAAGAGACAAAGGAACAGAATTATCAAAGAAATATATCAAGGAAAGTACATCGTTCTTAAGGGAGTCTTGATGATCCCAGGAAAAAATGAAAAAGAAAGATGTTCATGAAGACATATTAGCAAGGCAAACACTACAATACAAGGAAGCCACTAACCAGCTTTCACAGTGAAGGATATAGCAGGTAGAAAAATATGGGATTCAGTATTTCATCATACTTTTAATCAACAACTAGATATTAATTAGATATTAGAAGAAGTAAAAGTCCTTAAAAACCATCTGAGAAAAAAAACAAACATTTTTTTACTTAGAATTTTATACTGAGGCAAAAAATCAATCATGGATAAGGGTAAAATAAAAACATTTTTAGACATCCAAGAATAATCCAAGTACCTTTTCTTAAGAAGTCACCAGAGGATGTTCTTCATTCAGCAGAATGAGGGATTATATTTTTAGAAAGTAAGGCATGGAGTCCAGAAAAGAAGGATCTAAGAAAGGGAATCAGTAAAAGGAAGTTCCTGGAGATAAGTTCCTCACTAAATTCAGGGAGCAACGTCTGCAAATCAGAGCAGAAAGCCGCACGAGGAAAGGAGGGATGTCTCCAGGAGTTAAACACTGAAGACAGATTGTTTGATGTACTTGAATATTTGAGAACAATTATTGATAGATATTTGGAAAATTCACAGCAGCATTAAATAGGAATGATTACATAAAAAACTAAGCCAATGAGAAAGTTAAGTAATTAACTACAGAAAAGAAAAAAAGAAAAAAACAAGAGATGAACAAGGAGATACAAGAGGTAAAAAAATTATGCATTATCTTAATAATGTAAATTCTGGCTATTGCTTTAATCAAAAGAAAGAAATCTAAATGATACAAATATTTTGAGGGGATGGGAAAGGTGAAGTTGGAAGTAAAATAGAGAGATATCTTCTCAGCTACCATAAGAGAATAGTATAAATATGTTTTTTAGATAAATGAATATAAATACCAGAAGAAATAGCTAAAAGACCTGAAAGTGGTTGTCTCTGGTTAATAATACTCATAA
The DNA here is from genome assembly GCF_902729225.1 of Pteropus medius. Taxonomy (NCBI): domain Eukaryota; kingdom Metazoa; phylum Chordata; class Mammalia; order Chiroptera; family Pteropodidae; genus Pteropus; species Pteropus medius. The sequence goes on along the minus strand of NW_024342474.1, from coordinate 2,988,494 downwards.
AAAGGGAGGAATATCCCAGAAAATAATTTTTAATATCAATATTTTATTGCTATTGCAATAAACCTTGATTTAATCAATAACCTTGATCTTTAAACTTGAGTAGATATAATATTTTCATTTCAAATTAATTTTTTAAGATGAATGATATGCATTCATGCATATGTAACCAGGAAAATTATCAGTTATTATTTATAGAGGATAATAATAATTTCAACACTGTTTGCCCTTTATAAGGAATTTTCATTCTTAGAATTATAAATGTGTGTAAAATTATGACTGAATACAAAACAATTAAGACAATTAAGGATTTCAGCATCTTTAAGCTAGCTTCAAGTAAAAATCACTTTCTTCTGTTTTACATAGAATCTGTGATCTAATTGAATTTAAGACAATCTACTCTGGAGTTAAATATTTACTCCTTTTTATATTCTTCGGACAGAAATTTAAGTAAATAGGCTGAATATTTAAAAGACTGTTAATGAACAACAGTAAAGGACTGACATATATTACATAGCTGTTCATTTACCCCAATACAGCTTTTCCTCTTGTTTTTGGTAATAAAAATCCCGATTGGATCTGTTTCCCAAAGAGAAAGTTGCAATAAACTTCAGCCTCTTTCGAGGCTATATATAAAGTAATTAAATGTTGGCTAGGAAGATGTTAGTGAAATGTTTCTATAACTTTTGTGAAATCTCAGATTTTTTTTTTTTTTTTTTTGCCATTGCCTCACTTTCTATCCTGCTGGGTGGAATGAAGGGAAATGTGATGGTTGTTGTTCGTGCAATCATCTAGGACTAAGATGAGGGTTATATTAGGGATGGAATGCAGGAAACTGGAAGTGTATATCATGGGGCTACTATCCCAACCATGGATTTCTTTTATGTGAGAGAAGAATATAATTATTTTTTGTTTAAGTTGAGTTTCTTGGTCTTACCTGATATATAGTAAGAAATAGTTTTTCTCACAAAATTTACAGTACTTAAATTTTAATGTAGAATTAAAATAGAAACAGAGTAGTATTACAGTAAAAGAGTGTGTGGGATATGTGTTTTGCACTTTCTCCTAAATGAACCACAGCTAACTTTCTGATAAAATACAATATAAACAAAAGTTAATTTTGAATATGTTATTAATCTTACTTAAAAAGCAATAGAATTATTGTGTTGTGTCACAATAAATTGGATGATAAAGATATTGATTGATGAGGAATATGAATTATATTTGTTAGAAGCATTACTGCTTCAGGTTATAATTACTTATGAAGTAGAAAAATGAAAGTAGCTGTATGTAGGAATATACTTAACTGAAATCCAGCAGAATCAGTTAATAGGTTTATTGAGAATATTGCTGCTGTCAACTTCTATTGGCACTGCAGTCCAAATAACAAATTTAAGACTATTGTACTAATAGAAAGCACAGATGGAACTTGTAGTTTATTAAAATCTCATCCTATATAAGGTGACTGTTTTATTTTATTAAAATCTCTATTTATGTTCATGTTTCTTATTCACTGTTATTTCTTGAGTGACTTATACTGAGCCATGACTGGGGGGATGTTTTTCATGCTTATAAAATTTTTTTAAATAACAGCTTTATTAATATATAATTTACATACTATAAAATTCATCATTTTAAAGAGTACAATTCAGTGGTTTTTAGTATACTCACAAAGTTGTGCAATCATCACTACTATCTAATTTTACAACATCTTCATTGCCTCAGAAAGAAACCCTAAAACGATACCCATTAGCCAGCTCAAAAAGATACTCATTAACAATCACTACACCACCCCACCCCCTAATACTTTTACTGTTCCGAAGAACCAATAAGCTACCTTCTGTCAGTATGGATTTGCTTGTGGCCTTTTGTATCTGAGCTCTTTCATTTAGCACACATTTTTCAAAATTCATCCATGTTGCAGTATGCATTACTAGCCTATTACTTTTTATAGCTGGATAATTTTACATTTATAGATATACCACATTTTGTGTTTCTATTCATCAATTGAAGGACAATTTGGGTTGTTTCCATTTTTTGACTATTATAAATAATGCTACTATGAACATTTGTGTACATGCTTTTATGTGGACATGTGTTTTCAATTACCTCAGGTATTTACTCAGGAGTGGAATTACTACATTATATGGTAATTCTATGCTTAATATTTTGAGTTAAATTGTTTCCCACAGTGGCTGCACAGTGGCTGCCTTTTTTATTACAGCTATCCTAGTGGGTATGAAGTAAACTTACCATGGTAGTGATTTACATTTTCTTAATAGCTAATTACGGTAAGTATATTTTTATGTATTTATCAGGCATTTGTGTATCTTCTTTGGAGAAATGTCTATTCAAATTATTTTCCCATTTTGAATCTGGCCTTTTTTTTAATTACTGAGTTGTAAGTGTTCTTATTATATTCTAAATATAAGACGCTTTTTATATGTTCTCCCATTCTCTGGGTTGTCTTTTCACTTTCTTTATGGTGTCCTTTGAAACACAGAAATTTTTAATTGTGACAAAGTATAATTTATCTTTTTTTAAATTTGGTTATTTGCGGGGGTTTCTTTATGTTTAAGAAAGCATTACTTAATCAAAAGTCGTATAAGAGTACACAGTTTAATTTCCACACAGAGGATGAATCTTACTATTTCTTATAAGAGTTTTATACTTTTAGCTTTTACACTTAGGTCTATGATTCATTTTGAGTTAATTCTCCTTCATGGTCTGAAGTAGGGACTCAATCTCATTTTTTTTGTTGCCTATGAAAATCCAGTTGCCTCAGCAGCATTTGTTGAAAAGACTGTCTAATGTTTTGGCATTCTTGTCAAAATATAATGTGAGGGTAAATTTCTTGACTCTCAATTCTAGTTCTTCTATCTATATGTATAGCCTTATGCCAGTACTATGCTGTTTTGATTACTGTAGTACTGTAGAAAATTTTTGAAATCTGAAAGTATAAATCCTCCTATTTTATTCTTCTTTCTAAGAATATTTGGGTTATTCTAGGTCCACTGCATTTCCACATGAATTTTAGGATTAACTTTTCAATGTTTGCAAAAAAAGAGCAGGGATTTTGATAGCTGCTTTGTAGTTTCGGTGTGCTAGTTTTGCACTTATTTTGTTAGATTTATCATAAATATTTTACTCTTTTTGATACTATTGCGAATAAAATAGTTTTCTTACTTTCATTTATAGGTTGTTCATGTTAGTGTTTAAAAATACAATTGATTTTTGTATATTAACTTGTGTCCTACGAACTTGCTGAACTCATTTATTAACTTTCATAGTTTTCTGTATTACTTAAGACTTTATACATTCAAGATTATGTAATCTTCAAATAATTATAGTTTAATTTCTTACTTTTCAATCTATGTTATTTATATTTTTTTCCTTTAGTTCTTTGAACATCCTGATAAAATAGCTGATTTGAAGTATTTGTCTAACAAATACAATGTCTGGGTTTCTTTATGAACAGTTTTTCTTTAACTGCTTTTTATTTTATGTATGGGTCATATTTTGTGCATCTTATATTTTTTTGTTAAAAACTGGACATTTTAAATAAAGCAATGTGAACTCTGGTAATCAGACATCACCTTAGAATTGTCTGTGCATTTTATTGTTGGTGTTGCTGTTGCTTGTTTAATGACTTTCCTGGACTAATTCTATAAAGTCTGTATTCTTTGTCATGTGTGGACACTGAAGTCTCTGCTTTGTGAGATAAATTGCCTTTATATTTCTCCCTTTTATAAAATAAATCTTTTAATGGAGAGGTTACTCATAAGAGTTAGAAGGACATGGATCCATGCCACATTGTGCAGACCCCTGTATCTTATTGCTTGTCCACTGAGCTGAATTTAGAGAAGGAGGATATGGGACTCTTGCATGCCAGAGTCAAAGGATAGCTACTAAATCCCTCAGCTTACCTGCTCCAAATCCTGAGAAATAAACTTGACTTTCTTTCTTTAATGTTACAACCTAAAACCACATAGTATAATATAGTTGTAGATAAAAGTGATTGTTGATTATTCTCATTTTTAAAAATAAGGAAAATGATATTGAGAGGAATTCTGTGATTTTTCCAAGATCATCAAATTCTTAGTGGCAAAGTTGAGTTTTAAAATCCAGGCTCTTTTCCATTCATTATGCTATGTAGCATTCTATTATCTCAATACATAAGAAATGTTTTAATTTTTTTTTTACTTAATTCAATTTACTCACTCATGACTTTTTTGCACAAATATTGAACTCAGACTAAAGAGTTTCCATAAGAAATAGTTCTACAGTTCTGTATCAGATACAATGGGACTGAGCTTCCAGATATAATGGAGAAATGCATTTTGCATATGGGTGGCCTGTGGTTTTTATGTGGGGTGCCAAATCATTCAATAGATGAGTAGTAGGATAGGTGTGGAAGTGAATTCTCCTTGCTTTGTAACCATGGTATGCCATTCAACTAAACATAATGTGAGCTTCTTAAAATTATTTTCTTCTCTTCAATTATTTTCTTTTAAATGCTGAAATGTATTTTTCCAAAATTTCTAACAAGTATATTAAAAAATTAACTTTATTGGTCCTAATAAACATAAACACTATGAAGAAGCTGATATTAAGGTTTTATTATAATATGTTTTTTAAATGGAATAGATTATTAAAGGATCAGGCATGTCCGAAATATGGATCTTAGTTATATCTTAATATTTGTTCATAATAAGTAAATAAATATAAAAAAGGAATATTATATCCAGAAAAAAATTTCTGATATGGCAACATTATTATTTATTGAAGCTTCCATTTATATTAGCATTTTAGATGAAAAATTAGCCTTAGTATCTAATTCAACTTTAATAATCAAGTCTGGATGCAGTATGTTGATTCAGAATTTTGGAACATCCCTATTCATCATATCATGTTGCAACACAATGTATCATGGCATGATAAGCCTGGCTTGAATCTTTGCTATGAATAATTACAAGAAAAAAAAAAAGATGTGGATCAGAATGATCAAAAGGAAGTCCAAAAAAAAGGAAAGGATGTCTTTAATGACATCTACAGAAAAGGCAGTATCTAAGAGACTCCACTGTGGAAGTGTCAGGGTTTCTGCTCCCTACTGATGGAAGCAAGAGTTCTGAGGATAAGAAGCTTTAGTTCTGAAAGAATAGCTCCCCCCATGCCATGACCTCCCCAAATCCCTGGGACTCAAACTGTCTCCAAAATTGAGTGTGCATTCAGGGACAACATAGTGATAATATCTCTCTGAGATAGAAGAAATCAAGGTTTTATAGACATTTCCAAATGATCCTTTATTATTGGCTGACTGACATTCCTGGTTGTGAAGCAGAAGAAAGATCTAAGTGATAATGTGTGGCTCTGAGTTACCTCCACAGTTAATGGTGTTCTGAACCAACCTGTTCTTGTTTGTATGAGATCGAGAAGGCAGACAAAAAAGCCAGAGTTACCAACATTAGAGGCAAGCGAATACCTGCTATTTCTCTAACAGTGAGTCACTCATTAGTTTGGCAATTAGAAAATCATTCTAGCATTAACATTTCCTTGATAATTTCTGGTACAATTTTAAATTTTCTGTATAATGCTATGTTAGGGTGGGGGCAGTAGAAGGGAAGGTCAGGCAGGAAGGGAAGGAAGGAGAACCTGGCCCTAGTTAAAGGCATACTATTTCCATCAGATGTTCTTGTTTGTTTGTTTTCTAAATACAAAATACTCAGCAGAGAACTAATAAAGATCAGAAGTCACGGGCACTAGGCCATGCTATTTCTGCTTTGCTTTGTAACTTAGAGATGCCATCAAGAAACTCTTTGGTTCACACTGTTCTTTGCCCTCCCCACCCCCAAAATTAGAAAGTTTAACTAGAATTTGTCTAAAGTTCTGTCTTAATTACAATAATGATAGCATCAATTGTGTACTGGGTTTTTTACACACACTATATCATTTAATGATCACAATAGTTAAGTTCTATAAGCTCTGTTTTATAGATGAGATTATGGAAGCCCAGGGCAGTTAAACAATTTATATCAGTTGACCTTATAAAAGAAGAGTAACAGACAGGTGATTGGATCTTAGGTCTGTCTAGTTCTAAAGATTACAAAAATTTTACTTTACCAAGACACAATATTTTGCAAAATAACAGACATTTATTTAAATGTTAATGATATTTTTCCAATTTTACCTGAAAGCATGAAGTTTTACTTTCATAAGGTTATCAGGGTTTCTTAATGAGACATTCTTTCCTGGCATAGTATCTGCTTCACAGTAGGCACTGAATATCCAGAATGAATGGAAGAACTGGTTGTGCTGGCAACAGAATAATCTACACTTCCCTTTCTAATCTAGTGGATATAGGTGTATTTTACTTCTTCATGAAAGATAATCTCTGATTTCTTAATTTTTCCTAATGTGATTATTAAAAAAAAAAAGATATATACTAAAATATAGCTTAACAAGCATGAAAAGAGAATGTATGCACATTTTCAGAAAAGAATCCCAAATGATTGACATGAAGCTCATCATCACCAAAAGATATTCATTAGTAGATCTTTCAGGTAACCCTGAAGCAGACCTTAATTAACACACACACACACACACACACACACACACACACACACACACAGAACCATATATTAATTATAAGCCATTCTCTCTGCATTAAGTGAATGTTGTATGGAGTATATGCCTTGGAGTCAGATGAACCAAGTTTGCAAATCCAGCAATGTGACTCTAGGCAAATCTCTTAGCACATTCTTAAGAGAAGGCAAATTACTGCTATGTGTATGTTTGTAATGAGGATTAGAAATAACAGTCCTAAGTCATTGGTAAATAAGTCCTCAGTAATTGGCATTTAACTATGGCAAGAAACAAAAGAAATGTCTTCTTTGGCTTGTTATGTGAAGAAAGTGAGTTTTTAATTGGATAAATTTGAATTATACTATCAGACTTTAAGTTTGTCAAGATGGTTCCATGAATAACTATCTGAGGAATCATGTAAGTAATATGAGTTATATTTTCCAGTTTTACCAAAGCTTTTTTTCCTCCCACATGTCTTTCAGGGCTTGTATTACTTTGTAAAACTAATATGGATGATTTCTTGAAGCTATTTGTTATAGAACCAACTCTAAACCAACTTATTTGTATAGTATCAGCTGGCAGGAAGCTGTATAGAGCAATTGCATCAAGTATTACTTAGCTAATTATGATTATAGGTACAATCTAGGAACACACAAATGGAGAGTTACCTATACTGAATTTAGACTAGGACTATAGAACAAACTCACTCTAAAGAGCCACACAGTTTGAATCTAATCTGACATAATTAATTGTGCCTTTGATTTCTTTGGAATGCCACCAAGGCCCTGTTGTTGTAATACTACTGTGGTCTCTACTTATTAACATAGCGTTGTAACCTGACCATTTCGTAACTGGCATTAAAATTACAGAGTCAAAACCCTGAGTGTGTACTTGAAAATTATTCAGGTTAAAAAAAATCCAGCTGAGACATATAGAGATTCAAATCCCCTTACTAATTTTAACTTCATATTTTGAAATAATAGAAAGATCTCAAGAGTAATAATGACATACAGCAGCTAACAAGTTTAGAGTAATAGGAAAAGTCTCTTTGTTCTTTGATTTAAATTAAATTAGTTTGTAAATATGTAAAGGGATTTTTTTTAAAAAAAAATCAGGTTTTACTTCTGTGTTTAGAGCCTTACAGTCTGATTTAATCAATGATATCAATTGTTAGGTATAATTCTGTGTAATTCTAAGCCAGGATTGTGGATCTATGATAGGGACCTAACAACCTTCCCCTACATACTTTTAGCTATAAGAACCTAAGGAAGGCACTGTAACTTGATCATCTTTGGTCTAGAGAGTGAGGTTATTCAGTGAGACCCTTGCACGGTTCTATTTCACATGAAGTATACAATAATAAAGGGCTTAAGCATCAGAATTGAATATCCAGACTCACATGCAATTTGCTAATTCATTTATTCATCCAGTAACTATTTATGGGCCAGATACAATTTTGGACACTGGGGATTAAATAGTGAACAAAACAGAGAAGTCCTTGACCTCATAATTTTAAATATTCTAGTGGGAGAACACAGAAAAATAAAAGCAGAAACAACTATAAGGTAAGAGCAGACACGGTAACTACTGTGATGAGAAGAAGGTATTGTTTGCCAATTTACTAGATCAATTTACTAGCTCTGTTATCTTTGGAAAGTGGTTGACTATCTCTTAGTAATTATAAAAGGTAGGCAATATTACCAAAATTGTAGAACTAAAGTGAAACAGAATACATAAAGTGCTGAACTCAGTGGTTGGTATGTAGCAAATGCTCAAAATATCTAAGTCAAATAGCAGGAAACTTTCTCTACTTCATAAAGACTATCTACAAAAAGCCAACAGTTAAATTATACTTAATAGTAAGGATCTCGAAGCTTTCTCACTAAGATCAGATTCAAGACAAGGATATCTCCACTTACCCTTCCTTTTTAAATTGTATTAGAAATCCTTGCTAATGCAGTAAGGTAAGAAAAGGAAATAAAAGGCATACAGTTTGGAAAGGAAGACATAAAACTGTCTTTGTTCGTAGATGACATGATCATTTATGTAGAAAATGCAAAAGAACTGATCAAAACACTCTTGGAACTAATAAGCAACTATAATAAGGTTGTAGGATACAAGGTTTATATACAAAAGTGAATTTACTTCTCATATACCAACAATGAATAAGTGGAATTTGGAATTAAAAACACAATATCATTTACATTAGCAGCCCTCAAAATGAAATACCTGCATATAAATCTAACAAAATATATATAAGATCTATATGAAGAAAATTACAAAAATGATGAACAAAATCAAAGCAAAACTAAATAAAATGGAGAGATCTTCCTTGTTTCTGGATAGAAAGACACAATATTGTCAAGATGTCAGTTTTTCCCCACTTGATCTATAGATTCAAGAAAATCCCAACCCAAAACCAAGAAAATTATTTTATGAATACTGACAAACTGACTCTAAAGTTTATATGGAGAGAGAAAAGACCCAGAATAACCAACACAATGCTGAAGAACGAAGTTGGAGAACTGATGCTGTCTTTAAGACCTGAAAAACACTCTAGTAATCAAAACAGTACAGTATTGGCAAAGGAATAGACAACTAGGTCAATGAAACACAATGACCCCCATAAATACAGTCAACTGACATTTGACAAAGGACCAAATGTAATATAAGGGAGAAAAGATAGTCTTTTCAACAAATACTGCTAGAACAACTGAACATCCACTTGCAAAAAATGTATCTAGAGACTTTGGGTATGGTGATGCCTTTTTAGATACAACACTAAAGACACTGCATAAAAAGACATGGTAGAAATAATAAGATAGACTTCATTAAAATTAAATACTTCTGCTCTGTAAAAAAAATATCAAGAGAATTAGAAGTCAAGGCACAGAATGGGAAAAGATATTTGCAAAAGACACATCTGATAAAGGACTCTTATCCAAAATATACAAAGAACTCTTAAGATTCAACAGTAAAAAAATAAACAATGCAATTCAAAGATGCGCCAGTGTAGCAGGCCTTAAGTGGCAGGAGGTGAGGGGTACTCTTGGAGCCAGGCAGAAGGGAGGGGTGAAAGAGGAGCACAGAGGGAGAGGGAGAGAGCAGGATGCTCTGGGAGGCAGGAGGTGGGGGAAATTTTTTAGAAGTAATTAAAGTTTAAAAAAAAGAGGCCCAAAATCTTAACAGACATGTCAACAACGAAGATATACAGATGATAAATAAGCATACTAAAAGATGTTCCGCATCATATGTCATTAGGGAAATTCAAATTAAAACAAGATATTGTTACATACCTGTTGAAATGGCCCAAATCTGAAACCCTCACACCACCAAATACTGGTGAGAATATAGAGCAACAAGGACCCCCCCTTCATTGCTAGTGGGAAATCTAAAATGGTATAGTCACTTTGGAAGACATTTTGGTGGTTTCTTACAAAACTAAACATACTCTTACCATATGTTCTAGCAATTGTGCTCCTTGGTATTTACCCAAAGGAGTTGAAAACATGTTCACACAAAAAACTGCACAAGAATGTCTATAGCAGATTTATTCATAACTGCCAAAACTTGGAAACAATCCAGATGTCCTTCAATAGATAAATAAATAAACAAATTGTGGTACATTCAGACACTGAAATATTATTCATTGCTAAAAATAAGTGAGCTATCAAGCTATAAAAAGACACTGAGGAACTTTAAGTGGCTCATTACTAAATAAAAAAAGCCAATCTGAAAAGGCTACATATTGTATGATTCCAATTGTATAATATTCTGGAAAAGGCAAAACTATGGAGACAGTAAAAAGATCAGTGGTTGCCAAGGGTTTGGGGGAGGAAGAGATGAATAGGCAGAGCACAGAGGATGTTTAGGCCAGTGAAAATATTCTGTATACTGCTATAATGGATATAGATCACTATACATTTGTCCAAACTCATAAAATGTAAAAAAAAACAAGAGTGAATTCTAATGTAAACTATGGACTTTAATGATTGTGATATGTCAATTTAGGTTCATCAATTATAGCAAATGTACCACTCTAGTGGGAAATAATAATAAGGGGCAGGGAGTGCACTTTGCATGTGTTGGAGCAGCAGAGAGGTGGGAAATCTTTGTATCTTCCTCTAAACTTTATTGTAAACTTAAAATGGCTCTAAAAGAGTTTTTTAAAAAATTAAGTCATTGTTTTCATTGCTAATTAAATTTATTAGTTAACGCTGATTTTCATTTTCTCTTTCTATTCAATACTTACATTTATTTCACAAATTAAGAAGTAATTATTTACCATGTCAAAGCACTCTTTTAGGTATTTCTGGGTTGTACTAGAAAGCAAAGCAATAAGGACAACAACAAAACACCCTGCCCATAGGGACTTTACATTTTAGTACACATGATTTTATTAGGTTGAACCATTATTACTGTTTTACAGATTAAGAACAGTTGGATAAAGAATTTATTCAAATTGTAGTTTCTGGCATCTCTGAAGTAGAAGAGTGGATCCCAATTCATATTTATGAAAGATTTTAAGTTATTAATTAAAGAGTAAATCAGATATCTGAGGGTTGAGCTACATATGAGCGACTTTTTAATGTTTTTGAACAGTTTTTTCTTTATAATATAACACAGTGTGGAATTCCACATGATAAAATTTGTAATTATTTATTCAATCTATAGACACCCATACTTGAAGACCTTCTAATAAAAATTTTTAACTTTTATCAATATTAGTTTTAGTTTTTAAAATATGTTTTGAAATAATTTCTGGACACATATGTATAATATAACTTTATAGCCTACTAAGAACAGTTTAAGTGCAAAACTCAATTACATTCAAAGGAAGCGAAATGATTAAAATGAAATTATCAAAAGACAAAATTTGTCTTCCTTAAGGTAAAATAGTGTTCTGAACTCCGGATAAGTTCCTGACTATGTTATCCCAGAGTCCAAGTGCAAGGAACTAGTTTCAAACATCTGTGGTTAAGGGCATGCACTCTGGAGCTGACCAGCTTGGGTTAGAATATTGGCTCTGTCGTTTTCTGTCTACGTGCTGGTGGAAAAGTCACTTGACCTTTCTGTGCCTCAGTTTCTTCATAAGTAAAGTTGAAATGATGCTAGTTCTCACATTAAAGGTTTCCTATGAAGATTAAACAAACGTATATGTGTTTAGAACTTACCAGGTACTTGGCACATAGTAAATGCTATATGTTTAACTATTGTTATTATCGTTATTATTAGTCATTAATATAAGACAAAACTTTGTCATTGCTATAGACTGAATGTTTGTGTCTCCTCCAAAATTCATATATGCTGAAACCTCATCCCCAATGTGATGGTATTTGGAAGAGGCACCTTATGGAGATGATTAGGTCAGGAGGACAGAGCCCTCATGAATGAGAGAAATACTCTTATCAAAGAGATGCCAGAGAGCTCCCTTGCCTCCTGAATGTGAGGACACGGTGAAAAGGTGGCTGCTATAAACTAGGAAGTGACGTTACTGAAGTGATGTTACCAGTTACTGAATCCAATGGCATCTTGGACTTTCCATTCTCCGGAACTATAAAAAATAAATTTCTGTTGTCTACAAGCTACCCAATCTATTGTATTTTGTTATAGCAGCCTGAATGGATTGTCAGTCATTCTGCAAAGAATTAACTTATATCAAATATGTTGTACTCTTTTTTTGCCTTTTTCTCTTCATCTTGTTTAGTCCGTGAAGAAAAAGAAAAAAAAAAGAACTATTTCTCAAATGAGAATAAATTCCCTAGAGAAGATTTCGTAAATACCTAAGACTAAAAGACTAGGTGGCAAATCTCGGTTTTCATCTCAGCACCCCGGATTTACTATTTTTGTCAATCAAATCAAGTAACTTCTCTGAGCCCCAGTTTGTACATCCCTAAAATAGGTACAACTGAGACTTTAGTTATATGTAGATGTCCTAGAGTTTGTAATGAACTACTAATTTGAATACATAAATGTTAAGATGGTATTGTATTATTTGAATTGATAATATATATTATTTTTCTCAAAATATCCTCAAAGTGGCATCTAAAAGATTTCGTTAACACACTGTAGAAAATAGCTCCATTGAATATCTGATGGAGTGATTACATAGGTGGAAAAATCAAGTTCGGTTTTTCTAAGTGTTGAAATTTATTGTACTTTCACTATGTAGGTCAAGGTTCTGAGAATTAGCTAGAACTGCCAACATAGCAAAGTTTTCTTTCTGTATTCCACTCATCAAGATCAATTCTAGCTTCTTTCAGAGAGACCGTATTTTCTACCAGAGAACATTACTTTTTTCCAAACCAAGGGAAGAATACTAGTAATTCTAATAATGATGATAAAAAATATCTATAATACTAATTACCAATATTTATATAGAATTTTCTGTGTCAGACACTATTCTTAGCATTTTACATTATCTTACTTATACTGTATTTGGGCTACTAGTCAAAAGTTGTGGTCTGTCACTGTCTGAGTTTCCAACTGAATTGACATTACTTATTAATGTAATAAATATTTGTAGAGAGCCTAAAATGTGACAGACTTCTACTGGGGAAGTTGAATCTAAATAGTCCCCATGTACCTCACACTCCAGTCATTTTTGGTTCTGTGAAATTATAAGCTGCTTTATTCTTCATTCTTTCACAGATTCTCATCAACAAATTAATTTGTCTTTTATTTCTGCTTCTCTTTATTCCTACTCTTTTCCCTGCATAGCTGGGATTTCTTTTACATAGTAAATAAACTACCTAACATTCTCAAACTCTCCAGAGAATGTTTTTTTATTTCCCAAGTTTAACTAAAGTTAATTCAACTTCTGGGCTAACCTTGCCCCGTAATCACCCAGGGTGAATGTTCATGAAAGCGTAGGACTCAAATCGCAGGGACAGGTCCTTGGGTTTAAGATCACCATTCTTTTTGGCATCCCATTATCTTCTAACACCTTTTATTTATTTATTTATTTATTCATTCATTTATTTTATTTTATTTTATTTTATTTTATTTTATTTTATTTATTGATAACATTGGTTAACGAAATCCAATGTTTCAGCTGTACACTTTAACAGTAAGGCATATATATGTTTACATTGTGTATTCATCTCCCATAGTTAGATTTCTTTCTGTCACCACATATTTGATTCCCTTTACCCCATCTACTCCCCGCTTCCCCCTCTCCCTACCCTCTGGTAACTACTAGTCTATTGTCCATGTCCATGAATCTCTGTTTTTTTGTCCTGTTCACTTGCGATATCATGTGGCTTTCAACCTTTTCTGTCTGGCTTATTTTGTTAGCACGATTATCTCAAGGTCCATCCATATTGTTGCAAATGGCAGTATTTCATCTCTTATTAAGGCTGACTAATATTTCATTGTATATATGTACCACTGCTTCTTTAGCCAATCATCTATCATAGGACACTGTGGTTGCTTCCATGTCCTGGCCACTGTGAATATTTTGAAAATCATCTTCTGGGAGGAGGAGAGACAGCAAAAGAAATCCTCTTCATTTGGAGATTGTATCACCTGCTTCAATTCAACATAACTGTATATTTTTTCTTTTTTACAAAAGCAAATAACTTAATAGACATAAACTGATTATTAGCTCATTTTATATTTATATATAGTCGGATGAAAAAGGACAGCCATTTAAATTATTTTTCACTTTAAAAAATATATTAGACCTGAGTGCTAAGTATTGTAGTATAGTCAAAAGACTAGCAATAAACTAATTCCAAGGACAAAGTAATTCACATACCCCATAGATAAAAATACTATCTTTCGATTTTTTTATTCATGAAGTTTCTTGCTTAACCGAAATTAATTTGTTTTAAAATGCAGTCAATAAATGTTAAAAGATTAACAAATCCAAAGTCATATTAAGGATCACTGGAAGAATAAATGATGAGTACTTGAACTCTTATTATCAGATGCATGCAGCAAGCCGCAAAAACAATGAGACTATTAATAAATTAATAACTCCTAATCATGCTTACTTCTGTTTGGTTTTCCCTGTCTGAGCACAGTCAGCACAGCTTCACCACACTAATAAAGAGCGGCACTGACACCCCTAATGCAGAGCAGATGACCATTTCCTTGGGAGTTTTCTTGCAGCCACAGCAGTTTCTAAGCCTCAGAGAATAAGGAAAAAAAAAAAAAGATGTAAACACTAGCTTCAGAAAAATCGTTTAACCTTTCTTCCAGTGACTTTAATTTCTGAGCTCCAAATGCCCTTTCAATCTCTTATTGCCATTTCCTTAATTTAACACACATTTATTGAAATTTTTATTGTTTGCAGAGTAGTGATAAGTGTTATGGAATATACTACTATGGAGAATGAGAGAAGAGGCAAGTTACAAGAACTGAATAATTATCCCCAAATTATTAATTCTATAAAATCATGGAGAATGTTTATTTCATACACTAACTTATACAACATCCGACATAGTGCCCAGCACATTGGTGGTACCTGATAAAGATGTGGTGGGTGAATGAATAAGAAACAATATCAGAAGAGGCTGAGAATGTTTGTATGACTCAGACATGGGTCAAGCATTTAGTCACAAGCTATTTACCAATGTGAAAGCTCTAAGATATAAGTAACAAAGAAAGCAATTACATATTTAAATGAGATTTAAACATGCCCTTGCCAGTGAATTGAGGGAAATGTAGTTGACAGTGTGATGTTCAAGTGCTTGTGGGTGAGAAGGACATTTACAGAGTTCCTTCCTTCAGTTGCTCAGAAAGGTCCAAGTGTATACCACAGGCAGGCTGCTATTTGCTTCAGAGGTAGTCTCTTGACTGTGGTCAGGAGGGAAAATCCAGGCTAATGAGCATGCATGCCAGGAAATTGTTATCATCAAATTTGTCATGCCTGCATCCTCCTGGAGAATTTAATCCCGAAATATTTGCCATAATTTCTACAAATAGGTTCCTGATTTAACAATTTTCACAGTGGTGATTTCCCCCGCTGGTGATCTTGGGAATGATTAGGGAGGTTTAAGTTATGTACTTAGAGACATGTGGCTTTAAGATTTTGCAGTTTGCACAGTGGAAATAATTTAAAATTGGTGGCCCCCATCCAACTTCCTACCTATTTCTTCAGAATAGATTGTTGTAGATAATATTTGTGTATCCTTACCTCCTCTGGTTTTTTTTCTTATTTGCACTGCTACTACTTAGAATGCCCATTTTTCTATATAATTAATTTTAGGGGCTTTTCTGAAGCTGCACTAAATTTACACAATAAATGGGATGCTTCTAAAAAGGCTGTAGGCTATTATGATGGTACACATCTAATCAGCATGTCTGTCTCTTAGATCATCATTCTAAGACTTGCCCGTATGAATTACATGTTAATCTTACCTGAAATCAGAAGTTTTGATTTTTGCCTTTTGTTTTATAATTTATAAAAAGAATGAAATCACTTGAAGAGTAAACACTAGTACTATCCTGTTTACACAGATTCTGCTTATTTCAGAACACTGCATCTAAAGGGGTACTTTGGAATACAATGAAAATTAAATGATTCACTATGTAATATTTTACAGTTTTTAGTTTAATGTTCTTTAAACTAATGTTATTAGTGGTTGACTGAAATATACCATACGTAGAATGTATACTTGTCTAACATATATCTTCAGAACTATACCTAGTTCTATCCCTAAATTTATCGCCTGAATACATATTTTAAAATATATAGTTCATAACATGTGTCTCATTTGCCCCTTTTCAAATAGCTGTCCAGCTAAAGGTCAAAGTTGATAACCTGAACGTGAACAGTATATAAGCTCAGGAAGCTTTCTGGGAAACAAATTCACTTTAATTACAGATGAGGAATTTAATAAAATAAAATAAAAAACAGTAGCTGATATTTAGTGAGCCCTTACAATATACTATTTTTAGCGTTTTATATGGATCATTTTATTTAAACCTTACACTAATACTCAGTGGTAGATATTTCCATTATTCTCATTCTACAGCTTAAAAATGATACCTGGAATATATGTACTTTAAATTGCTCAGACTTCTCATTTCTAATAATTATTTTCTCCACTGTCCTTTAGTTATACAATCCTCTGGTTATATCCCTGACTTTTTTCATCACTAATCTTCCAAAAGTTCAAATTCAAGTAGCCCATTTTTTTACTACATACTCTGTTTCTCCAATTTCAACAAATCTGTATTAGAATAATGTAGAGATTAGCATGGCCCTGTGCAAGGCTAATACACAAGTTTATATTTTTAGGTTGAACTGTTAGATAATTAAATATTGAAATTATATCAAGTCTCTCCAAATTGATATATATATTTATTGCAATTATAACCAAAATATCAAATAGTTACTTTTTTTTTTTTGAGGAACTTGAAAGCAAATTCTAGAATTTATGTGCAAACACAAAGAGCCAAAAATATCCAAGACGACTTGAAAAAAAAGATCAATGTTATAGGTCTTGCTCTACAACTATCAAGGATAACTATAAAGATACAATAATTAACAGCAGTATTAATGAAAGGAAAAACAAAGACATGAATGGAACAGAATATAAGCTCAGAAACAGACCCGCACAAATATGAACATTTGATTTTTAGCAATGGTAGTTTTGTAAAACATTGAAGAAAATAGTCTTTTTAGTAAATATTGTTGCAAAAACTGATTATCCATAAGTAAAACACAAAATTAAATGAAACTTTATCTCATCTAATAACACACACACACACACACAGAATCAATTCCAGATAAATATAGACTTAAATGTAAAAAGAAACAAATAAAGTAGAATATAATATAGTAGTGTCTCAATACAATCTTTAGAAGTTTTAGAGTAAGGATTGGTTTATTAAGCCAGATACAAAAAAAATTAGACAAAAACAGAAAGACTGATAAATGGACTACATTAAAATTAAGAACTCATGTTCATCAAAGAATAGTAATTAAAGAATAAAAAAGGCACCCTACGTATGAGACAAAAGATATTTGTAACACATGTAACCAATAAAATCTCATATCTCGAATACCTTAAAAATTTTTAAAGTGCAATAAGAAAAAGGCAAAAACTTGAAAAATTAAGAAAAATATTACAAAACACTTCAATTAATATTCAATCTTACTAGTAGACAGGGAAATAAATGCAACCTAAAGTCACAATAAGATATAATTTGATAATGAATGGAATGGTGAATAGTGTGATAATTAATATCTAGTGTTGACAAGAATATAGATCAACAGGAAATTTCACAATTTGTTGGTGGTAGTGTAAACTGTTAAGATCACTTTGGAAAACAATTGGTCCTATTTGGGTAGATCTGGAAGACAGACATAATATGACACAGCTTATCTCATGCCTAGGCATAAACCCCATACCAATGTTAGCTTATGTTCACTAAGATACACGTACTTGAAGGTTCATAGTGCATAGTTCAAAACTACTAAGTCAAATATACAACTGTAAAAAGAAATAAATTATAGTATATTTATGTAGTAGAATACTAATCCGCAATGAAAATAAATTACAGATGCATACAAAAACATTTCCGAGTCATAAAAACATAACGTTAAGTGAAAAAATACAATGCAGAAAGAAAATTACTATTATGATTTCATGTATAAAATTCAAAATCAAAAAAATTAACCTCTTTTTACTGATGCATAGGTAGTAAAACTTTAAAGTAAAGAAAAGGCATAAATACTACAAAATTCAGGATAGTTATTAAGTCAGGAAGCAGGGAGGGTATATGATCAGGAAGGCCTACATAGGAAGCTTCTGGAGATCTGCTGCATTCTAACTCTTGATCTGAGTGAGGATTATGGGATATTTGTCCTCTATCAATTTGTTAAGCAGGACTTTTATGTTTTCTTATCTTGGTTACATATAGTAAAAAATAAGTAATTCTATTAAAACAGTTACAGAAGCAGATATCCCATTTTAATGTTTGTATACAACTCTTTGAAGAAAGGATTGAAAGATTACCATAGGGCAACAGCTTGAAAGAATAAGAAGGATGAGAGAGAGAGTGCCCCAATATTGATAAGATTTTAACATATTTAAAAATAATAAGTGAAAGCAAAAAACGACCCATCGACCTGAGGAGGCAAGGAGTGAAAGGTTTAACTAGGTCTAAATGAGAGCTGAAGCAGAGGAAATGGGATTACCCATAGGAGCCAGGACCTATATGCAGCCCCTGTTAAAACTATAGCGAAGCAGGAAAGGCTCAAAGGGCAAAGGTCAGGGGTAGGGAAATAAATTGCCTGATATCTTCTTCCTCCGCCCTCTGATTTCCTTCCATTGCTTGCCCTTGTCCAAATTTGAAGACCCAGAGGGTGTGAGTTGCTGAGACGTAGTCTGAAGAGGCTGGTTTTCTGCAACTCAGAGCAGGGCAGAGAAAGGCAGAGAAATCATGCAGGGATGGGACGGAGCAAATGAAGATAATCAGCGTAGAACTGTGATGAACAGGGAAAGCTTTGTTCTGAAAGGCGCTTTTCCTCACAAGAGAGACTATAGACACACAAGGGTGATAATTCAGACATAATTTTGGTGGAAGAGAAAAATATAGTTAAGGGATTACTTGTCTGATGATTTTAATCTCAATAAAGTCAATACAGGGGTTGTCTGCTTGGACGGCAGAAAAACAGAGGTAGATTAGGTCATTTGAGAAGGTTAGAGGAAATCTGAAATTACTTTGGTAGGAAATTCAGTAGGAAGTCAATTAGGTATAGGTAAAAGAACTACTGAGTTACACTGAAGGCAAGTAAATTTTTCATATGATGACAGTTTCTCTATTTCAGTTTTTAAGCAAATATTAATCCAAATCACTTGTATAGAAGTGAAAATAAGTTTTCTTTACTTAACTGTTTTTAAGGCAAAAGAGAGATTTTAGGGCAGAAATTGTGTTTTATTCATACTTATTTCCACACCTTCTCTTTTCCCTCACCCACAACACAGACGCCAAGCATATGCATACTTGTGCAGGCATACACACATATACAACCTAACACAATATATTTATATAATTTGGCACTTAAAATTTTCCTAATCAGGATAGGTATTTCTTACCTTATTGTAATTAATCTATTGTAATTAATGTAATCCAAAACTGCATATAAAAAATGTTGGTTAGTTAAGTCTTGCATTTTAGTCCTACTTCGACTATGTAATTTTGGAAAATGTAATTTTGGTCTGAATGTTTGTATCCCCCTAAAATTCATATATTGAAATACTAAAGCACAATGTGATCATATTAGTCGGTGGGGCATTTGGGAGATGCATAAGCCATGAGGATGGAGCTGTCACAAATGGTATTTATACCTTATAAAAGTGGCTCCAGAGTTCCTTCTACCATGTGAAGACACAGAGAGATGGCACTGGCTATGAACCAGCAAGAAAACCCTCATTGGAAGACGACCATGCTGGTGCATCCATCTTGGACTTCTATCTCCAGACTGTGAACAACAAATTCCTGTTGTTTATAACCATCCAGTCTGTGGTATTTTGTCATAGCAGCCTAAGACAATAAGTCAGGCATATATTTAAGCTTGAATTCAATAAGCTTACTTCTATGGAGTCATTCTAGGTAAGGCTATATGAACGATGGTTTTTGCAGTTGATTATTTTTATGAAAACCAGAAGTGTATCTGCCAAAATATGTCAGAGAGTTCAGGATTGACATTGCATATTTACTTCTTATCTCTATTCATCTGTTTTATGACTTTAATGGTAAACGGTGATACTGAATTAAAGCAAGAAAATATCTACTAATCATATGGTATAATCAAAATTGTCTAATTCTTGAGAAACATTTAGATTTTCTTTTAAAGCCAAATGATTTAGAAAAGATATTCGTGATCACAGCTTCTGAAATAATGGGTGGTCATTCCCCAAACTATCAACCAGTGCATACCTGAAGTGTGCTTAGTCTAGTCTCTATTAGGTAACAATGAAAACATCAAGTCAAATTCAACCAACAGTTTTTAGTCAGAAGGTAAAGAGGAGCAAGAAATTTTCAAGGTTTAAATGCACCACAAATATGGCAGCGGTTGAAATGGATATTAGTTACATATTATTGTTAAAGGTATATCTAACGAATATATTTCAAGATAAGAGTCAGAAGATTGTACAATTCTGAGCATTACATACTCACTGGACACTGGGATATGACTTTCAGATGAGAGATATATCAAAGGCTATATCCTTACAGAGAAGGTTCTCTATCCAAAGTCCAAGTGTTCATTATGCAAATATTTACTGAGGGACTATGTGCAAGGCGAACCATTAGGCACTAAG
Source organism: Pteropus medius (assembly GCF_902729225.1). NCBI lineage: Eukaryota > Metazoa > Chordata > Mammalia > Chiroptera > Pteropodidae > Pteropus > Pteropus medius. Next base: position 2,967,633 of record NW_024342474.1, on the reverse strand, counting down.
GAAGAGGGGTTGAGGTAGGGGTATAGGGACACCCCTACTTCATGACCTGTTTTATTTAGAAAATCACTCAGTGCCTTTGGTAATGACAAGGGCAGAATCCATAGTTCTCTTTGAATCATCTAATTATTAATACCTGCCCATCATAGAATAGATCATAATCAGTTATTAGACACTTTTATTGATAGCCCCAGGGTAGTGAAAACCAGAGTGGGATGTACTTGAGATGCTATCCGAGAAGTTTATCCATTATGGAATGACGTAAAGCAAGAATATTCTTTTAAATGAGCCAGCACTTATTTAAAAAGAGAGGAGAACTGAGTGTGCACCACTTAAACATAGGGTTTAGTTGTGGGGTTACCAGGGCGCAGGGATCAGGCAGAAGGGTAAATAGCATTCTTTGATTATAATAAGACTATGTTTACACCAATTTCTGGAATATGGGAAAGTCACTTGAGAACCAGGCTACATATTTCTTATCTAATCTGCCACTATTATCAGTGCAAAATGTGATATTTTGGCTTGGGTATTTTGGCATCAAAGTGTAAAAATATTGGAATATATTTCCAAGTAATATGTGTGTAACAGATCTCTCCAATTAGTATCTTTACCTGCAAGCCTGACTGAATAAAGGGGTAGGCAGGATCAGGAATAGGCAGGAAGGGATCTGTTACTTGACTGACAATGAAAATTGTTAGGTAGCATAAAAATGTCACATATCCCCATTTACTAATCTTAAGTTATTTGACCATTCTGGGTCTTGGTTTTCTGATCTAAAAATTGAAGTTGTTGGGGTATCTCTAAGTTATCTTTAACAGACTGTGGACAACAACTATTTAAGGCAAGCAAACCATAACTGGGCCCTTAAAGCCCATTTTTATATGACCAGTCGTAATGGACAAAATGTCTTTTCTGCCACAGGATGTTTATTATCATCATTAGAAATATTATCAACAGCTATCAAAACTCTACTAGACTAAAGCTTGAACTCTGTACAATGCAGCTTTGATTAATTAATGTACAATTAAGATTCGAAACTATAACATTAAGATTTGGAGCTATAACATCATTATAGTTTAATAAGGCTAGAATTTTATCAACATTTCTTTGAGTGATTCTTAATCATATATCACAAAAAATCATGCAAGTTCAAAACTATATCCACTGGTCATTGCTGAGAGCTCAGGACGCACATATATGTATGTACGTTTGTATGCATTTATTTCATGGTGATGCTTTATGTAAAAGAAATAGTATTAACAAAATATCAATACATTTACAATTTAAATACTTTATTATTTTATGCATAAGCAAATTAATTGTAATGTGGTCTTTCTCTAGTTATGTATAAGTTTCACTCAGGGCTGAATTTTTATAAAGCAATGATTTATACTTGTTTCAGATGAAAGCAATGGCTTCTTCAATAATATCAAGACAGAGCTTTGAAAAAGTAGTTGGGTATAATCTGAAGATAGAATAGCTGTAATGTTTGATTCTGCATCATGCTGATAATATTTTTCTGAAAATATCACTTGGCTTTGTGCGATATGATGCAACTTAAAAAAACAGGCTAAGATTAGGGCATAGACACTAGATTTCACTTTAAAAAGCAAATATAGTGCTAGTTTGGCTTCCTATGTGTGTGGTATTCCCATAGAACTCTACACGGCATCTTTTACTACCAAGTCTACATAATCAAGCCCACTGTTAGCCAATTTTAGAAGGAAATTAGTCTCATCCTATAAATGGATTACTCTGTTCACTGTAGTCTGTGCTCCTTCTAAGGCCTCTGCTCCTTCCTGCTTTCCGCATTGGAAATCAGACTTCAGGACGGAAGCAGACACCTCCCTCTCCCTCACCTTTCTGCCTGGGATGGTCGTAATGGTCCCGTGCAATCATTCAAAATGAAGAAATGAAAGGCTCAAATAGGTGATCGAAAAGCTCATAAGGCACGGTGACCGAAATCAGACCCACAGCTGTCTGCAGTGTGCCCCAACTGACCTCTTTCCAGCGGGTGACGGCCTCCAGGGACGGAGGGGCCAAAGCCTCCCTCGGTCCGCTGTCTCTGGGTGGCCTGGAGCTCTGCACGAGGATACAGAGAGGAATGAGACGCCGTTTGTACCTCTAGGGGCTCAAAGTGTCAGTGAGTGCTACTGCAACTTCTTTACCCCAGTACCCGCAGACGACCGAGCATCGCCCTCAGAGCCCCGAGGCGCCGGGAGGGCCGTGAATTTGTCGCAAGTGAGCCGTATCTCGGAAGTCTGCAGTTCCGGCTCAAAATGGACGTCAGTAGAGAGCTTTTTGCCAGATCTACCATATACATATATATGCATATATATGTTCATCTATATGCATATATATGTATATGGTGGATTTTCGAAGGAAACCTGTGTGGACCCCTGATCTACCAGAGAAGACAGGCCGCCTCCAGCACCTCCACCTCCCCGGGGTGTGGACACCGGGCGTTCCAGAGACACAATTCAGCATGATCTCTTTTCATCCCAGAGGCCCCGGGGCTCCTTCTAAGGCCTCTGCTCCTTCCTGCTTTCCGCATTGGAAATCAGACTTCAGGACGGAAGCAGACACCTCACTCTCCCTCACCTTTCTGCCTAGGATGGTCGTAATGGTCCCGTGGACTCATTCCAAATGAAGAAATGAAAGGCTCAAATAGGTGATTTAAAAGGTCATAAGGCACGGAGGCCGAAATCAGACCCACAGCTGTCTGCAGTGTCCCCCAACTGACCTCTTTCCAGCGGGTGACGGCCTCCAGGGACGGAGGGGCTAAAGCCTCCCTGGGTCCCCTGTCTGTGGGCGGCCTGGAGCTCTGCACGAGGATACAGAGAGGAATGAGACGCCGCTTGTACCCCTAGGGGCTCAAAGTGTCAGTGAGTGCTTCTGCAACTTCTGTACCCCAGTACCCGCAGACGACCGAGCATCGCCCTCAGAGCCCCGAGGCGCCGGGAGGGCCGTGAATTTGCCGCAAGTGAGCTGTATCTCGGAAGTCTGCAGTTCTGCCTCAAAATGGACGTCAGTAGAGTGCTTTTTGCCAGAGCTTTCCTAGATATAGCTATATCTATATCTGTATCTGAATCTATAGATATCTCTATATCTCTATCTCTCTTTCTTTCTCTGTTTCTCTCTCTCTCTCTCTCTATCTACCTATCTATCTATCTATGTATCTGTGTATTTCTCTCACTCTTTCTCTCTCTCTCTCTCTTCTCTCTCTCTCTCTCTGTGTCTCTCTCTCTCTCTAGATATATAGATATATATACACGCAGACGACCGAGCACCGCCCTCAGAGCCCAGTGGGGCCGGGAGGGCCGTGAATTTGCCGCAAGTGAGCCGTATCTCGAAAGTCTGCAGTTCCGGCTCAAAATGGACGTCACTAGAGAGCTTTTTGCCAGATCTACCATATACATATATATGCATATATATGTTCATCTATATGCATATATATGTATATGGTGGATTTTCGAAGGAAACCTGTGTGGACCCCTGGTCCACCAGAGGAGACAGGCCGCTCCCAGCACCTCCACCTCCCCGGAGTGTGGACACTGGGCGTTCCAGAGCCACAATTCAGCATGATCTCTTTTCATCCCAGAGGCCCAGGGGCTCCTTCTAATGCCTCTGCTCCTTCCTGCTTTCCGCATTGGAAATCAGACTTCAGGACGGAAGCAGACACCTCCCTCTCCGTCACCTTTCTGCCTGGGATGGTCGTAATGGTCCCCGTGGACGCATTCAATATGAAGAAATGAAAGGCTCGAAGAGGTGATCGCAAAGCTCATAAGGCCCGGAGGCCGAAATCAGACCCACAGCTGTCTGCAGTGTCCCCCAACTGACCTCTTTCCAGCGGGTGACGGCCGCCAGGGACGGAGGGGCCAAAGCCTCCCTGGGTCCGTGTCTGTGGGTGGCCTGGAGCTCTGCACGAGGATACAGAGAGGAATGAGACGCCGTTTGTACCTCTAGGGGCTCAAAGTGTCAGTGAGTGCTTCTGCAACTTCTGTACCCCAGTACCCGCAGACGACCGAGCATCGCCTCAGAGCCCCGAGGCGCCGGGAGGGCCGTGAATTTGCCGCAAGTGAGCCGTATCTCGGAAGTCTGCAGTTCCGCCTCAAAATGGACGTCAGTAGAGTGCTTTTTGCCAGAGCTTTCCTAGATATAGGTATATCTATATCTGTATCTGAATCTATAGATATCTCTATATCTCTATCTCTCTCTCTTTCTCTGTTTCTCTCTCTCTCTCTATCTACCTATCTATCTATCTATGTATCTGTGTATTTCTCTCACTCTTTCTCTCTCTCTCTCTCTCTTCTCTCTCTCTCTCTATATATATATATAGATATATATACACGCAGACGACCGAGCACCGCCCTCAGAGCCCCGTGGGGCCGGGAGGGCCGTGAATTTGCCGCAAGTGAGCCGTATCTCGAAAGTCTGCAGTTCCGGCTCAAAATGGACGTCACTAGAGAGCTTTTGCCAGATCTACCATATACATATATATGCATATATATGTTCATCTATATGCATATATATGTATATGGTGGATTTTCGAAGGAAACCTGTGTGGATCCCTGGTCCACCAGAGAAGACAGGCCGCTCCCAGCACCTCCACCTCCCGGAGTGTGGACACCGGGCGTTCCAGAGCCACAATTCAGCATGATCTCTTTTCATCCCAGAGGCCCCGGGGCTCCTTCTAAGGCCTCTGCTCCTTCCTGCTTTCCGCATTGCAAATCAGACTTCAGGACGGAAGCAGACACCTCCCTCTCCCTCACCTTTCTGCCTGGGATGGTCGTAATGGTCCCCGTGGACGCATTCAAAATGAAGAAATGAAAGGTTCGAAGAGGTGATCGCAAAGCTCATAAGGCACGGAGGCCGAAATCAGACCCACAGCTGTCTGCAGTGTCCCCCCACTGACCTCTTTCCAGCGGGTGACGGCCTCCAGGGACGGAGGGGCCAAAGCCTCTCTGGGTCCGCTGTCTGTGGGTGGCCTGGAGCTCTGCACGAGGATACAGAGAGGAATGAGACGCCGTTTGTACCTCTAGGGGCTCAAAGTGTCAGTGAGTGCTTCTGCAACTTGTGTACCCCAGTACCCGCAGACGACCGAGCACCGCCCTCAGAGCCCCGAGGCGCCGCGAGGGCCGTGAATTTGCCGCAAGTGAGCCGTATCTCGAAAGTCTGCAGTTCCCGCTCAAAATGGACGTCACTAGAGAGCTTTTTGCCAGATCTACCATATACATATATATGCATATATATGTTCATCTATATGCATATATATGTATATGGTGGATTGCTGAAACCTGTGACCCTGGTCTACCAGGAGAAGACAGGCCGCTCCCAGCACCTCCACTCCCCCGGAGTGGGACACTGGCGCTCCAGAGCCACAATTCAGCATGATCTCTTTTCATCCCAGAGGCCCCGCCCTTCCTAAGGCTCTGCTCCTTCCTGCTTTCCGATTGGAAATCAGACTTCAGGACGAGCAGACACCCTCCCTCCTCACCTTCTGCCTGGGATGGTCGTAATGGTCCCCGTGGACGCATTCAAAATGAAGAAATGAAAGGCTCGAAGAGGTGATCGCAAAGCTCATAAGGCACGGAGGCCGGAATCAGACCCACAGCTGTCTGCAGTGTCCCCCCACTGACCTCTTTCCAGCGGGTGACGGCCTCCAGGGACGGAGGGGCCAAAGCCTCCCTGGGTCCGCTGTCTGTGGGTGGCCTGAGCTCTGCACGAGGATACAGAGAGGAATGAGACGCCGTTTGTACCTCTAGGGGCTCAAAGTGTCAGTGAGTGCTTCTGCAACTTCTGTACCCCAGTACCCGCAGACGACCGAGCACCGCCCTCAGAGCCCCGAGGCGCCGGGAGGGCCGTGAATTTGCCGCAAGTGAGCCGTATCTCGAAAGTCTGCAGTTCCCGCTCAAAATGGACGTCATTAGAGAGCTTTTTGCCAGATCTACCATATACATATATATGCATATATATGTTCATCTATATGCATATATATGTATATGGTGGATTTTCGAAGGAAACCTGTGTGGACCCTGGTCTACCAGAGAAGACAGGCCCCTCCCAGCACCTCCACCTCCCCGGAGTGTGGACACCGGGCGTTCCAGAGCCACAATTCAGCATGATCTCTTTTCATCCCAGAGGCCCCGGGGCTCCTTCCTAAGGCCTCTGCTCCTTCCTGCTTTCGCATTGGAAATCAGACTTCAGGACGGAAGCAGACACCTCCCTCTCCCTCACCTTTCTGCCTGGGATGGTCGTAATGGTCCCCGTGGACGCATTCAAAATGAAGAAATGAAAGGCTTGAAGAGGTGATCGCAAAGCTCATAAGGCACGGAGGCGGAAATCAGACCCACAGCTGTCTGCAGTGTCCCCCACTGACCTGTTTCCAGTGGGTGACGGCCTCCAGGGACGGAGGGGCCAAAGCCTACCTGGGTCCGCTGTCTGGTGGTGGCCTGGAGCTCTGCACGAGGATACAGAGAGGAATGAGACGTCGTTTGTACCTCTAGGGGCTCACAGGGTCAGTGAGTGCTTCCGCAGCTTCCGTACCCCCGTACCCGCAGACGACCGAGCATCGCCCTCAGAGCCCCGAGGCGCCGGGAGGGCCGTGAATTTGCCGCAAGTGAGCCGTATCTCGGAAGTCTGCAGTTCCGGCTCAAAATGGACGTCACTAGAGAGTTTTTTGCCAGATCTACCATATACATATATATGCATATATATGTTCATCTATATGCATATATATGTATATGGTGGATTTTCGAAGGAAACCTGTGTGGGCCCTGGTCTACCAGAGAAGACACGCCGCTCCCAGCACCTCCACCTCCCCGGAGTGTGGACACCGGGCGTTCCAGAGCCACAATTCAGCATGATCTCTTTCATCCCAGAGGCCCTGGGGCTCCTTCCTATGGCCTCTGCTCCTTCCTGCTTTCCGCATTGGAAATCAGACTTCAGGGCGGAAGCAGACACCTCCCTCTCCCTCACCTTTCTGCCAGGGATGGTCGTAATGGTCCCCGTGGACGCATTCAAAATGAAGAAATGAAAGGCTCGAAGAGGTGATCGCAAAGCTCATAAGGCCCGGAGGCCGAAATCAGACCCACAGCTGTCTGCAGTGTCCCCCAACTGACCTCTTCCAGCGGGTGACGGCCTCCAGGGACGGAGGGGCCAAAGCCTCCCTGGGTCCGCTGTCTGTGGGTGGCCTGGAGCTCTGCACGAGGATACAGAGAGGAATGAGACGCCGCTTGTACCTCTAGGGGCTCAAAGTGTCAGTGAGTGCTTCTGCAACTTCTGTACCCCAGTACCCGCAGACGACCGAGCATCGCCCTCAGAGCCCCGAGGCGCCGGGAGGGCCGTGAATTTGCCGCAAGTGAGCCGTATCTCGGAAGTCTGCAGTTCCGCCTCAAAATGGACGTCACTAGAGAGTCTTTTGCCAGATCTACCATATTATTGTTATGCATATATATGTTCATCTATATGCATATATATGTATATGGTGGATTTTCGAAGGAAACCTGTGGGGACCCTGGTCTACCAGAGAAGACACGCCGCTCCCAGCACCTCCACCTCCCCGGAGTGTGGACACCGGGCGTTCCAGAGCCACAATTCAGCATGATCTCTTTCATCCCAGAGGCCCCGGGGCTCCTTCCTAAGGCCTCTGCTCCTTCCTGCTTTCCTCATTGGAAATCAGACTTCAGGACGGAAGCAGACACCTCCCTCTCCCTCACTTTTCGGCCTGGGATGGTCGTAATGGTCCCCGTGGACGCATTCAAAATGAAGAAATGAAAGGCTCGAAGAGGTGATCGCAAAGCTCATAAGGCACGGAGGCGGAAATCAGACCCACAGCTGTCTGCAGTGTCCACCACTACCTCTTTCCAGCGGGTGACGGCCTCCAGGGACGGAGGGGCCAAAGCCTCCCTGGGTCCGCTGTCTGTGGGTGGCCTGGAGCTCTGCACGAGGATACAGAGAGGAATGAGACGCCGTTTGTACCTCTAGGGGCTCAAAGTGTCAGTGAGTGCTTCTGCAACTTCTGTACCCCAGTACCGCAGACGACCGAGCATCGCCCTCAGAGCCCCGAGGCGCCGGGAGGGCCGTGAATTTGCCGCAAGTGAGCCGTATCTCGGAAGTCTGCAGTTCCGGCTCAAAATGGACGTCACTAGAGAGCTTTTTGCCAGATCTACCATATATATATATGCATATATATGTTCATCTATATGCATATATATGTATATGGTGGATTTTCGAAGGAAACCTGTGTGGACCCTGGTCTACCAGAGAAGACAGGCCGCTCCCAGCACCTCCACCTCCCCGAGTGTGGACACCGGGCGTTCCAGAGCCACAATTCAGCATGATCTCTTTTCATCCCAGAGGCCCCGGGGCTCCTTCCTAAGGCCTCTGCTCCTTCCTGCTTTCCGCATTGGAAATCAGACTTCAGGACGGAAGCAGACACCCTCCTCTCCCTCACCTTTCTGCCTGGGATGGTCGTAATGGTCCCCGTGGACGCATTCAAATGAAGAAATGAAAGGCTCGAAGAGGTGATCGCAAAGCTCATAAGGCACGGAGGCGGAAATCAGACCCACAGCTGTCTGCAGTGTCCCCCACTGACCTGTTTCCAGTGGGTGACGGCCTCCAGGGACGGAGGGGCCAAAGCCTCCCTGGGTCCGCTGTCTGGTGGTGGCCTGGAGCTCTGCACGAGGATACAGAGAGGAATGAGACGCCGTTTGTACCTCTAGGGGCTCAAAGTGTCAGTGAGTGCTTCTGCAACTTCTGTACCCCAGTACCCGCAGACGACCGAGCACCGCCCTCAGAGCCTCGAGGCGCCGGGAGGGCCGTGAATTAGCCGCAAGTGAGCCGTATCTCGAAAGTCTGCAGTTCCGGCTCAAAATGGACGCCACTAGAGAGCTTTTTGCCAGATCTACCATATACATATATATGCATATATATGTTCATCTATATGCATATATATGTATATGGTGGATTTTCGAAGGAAACCTGGCTGGACCCCTGGTCTAGCAGAGAAGGCAGGCCGCTCCCAGCACCTCCACCTCCCCCGAGTGTGGACACCGGGCGTTCCAGAGCCACAATTCAGCAGGATCTCTTTTCATCCCAGAGGCCCCGGGGCTCCTTCCTAAGGCCTCTGCTCCTTCCTGCTTTCCGCATTGGAAATCAGACTTCAGGTCGGAAGCAGACACCTCCCTCTCCCTCACCTTTCTGCCTGGGATGGTCGCAATGGTCCCCGTGTACGCATTCAAAATGAAGAAATGAAAGGCTCAAAGAGGTGATCGCAAAGCGCAAGAGGCACGGAGGCCGAAATCAGACCCACGGCTGTCTGCAGTGTCCCCCAACTGACCTCTTTCCAGCCGGTGACGGCCTCCAGGGACGGAGGGGCCAAAGCCTCCCTGGGTCCGCTGTCTGTGGGTGGCCTGGAGCTCTGCACGAGGATACAGAGAGGAATGAGACGCCGTTTGTACCTCTAGGGGCTCAAAGTGTCAGTGAGTGCTTCTGCAACTCTGTACCCCAGTAGCCGCAGACGACTGAGCATCGCCCTCAGAGCCCCGAGGCGCCGGGAGGGCCTTGAATTTGCCGCAAGTGAACCGTATCTCGGAAGTCTGCAGTTCCGGCTCAAAATGGACGTCAGGAGAGAGCTTTTTGCCAGATCTACCATATACATATATATGCATATATATGTTCATCTATATGCATATATATGTATATGGTGGATTTTCGAAGAAAACCTGTGTGGACCCTTGTCTACCAGAGAAGACAGGCCGCTCCCAGCACCTCCACCTCCCGGAGTGTGGACACCGGGCGTTCCAGAACCACAATTCAGCATGATCTCTTTTCATGCCAGCGGCCCCGGGGCTCCTTCCTAAGGCCTCTGCTCCTTCCTGCTTTCCGCATTGGAAATCAGACTT